>NC_134483.1:193660297-193960297 GCF_040206685.1 Ascaphus truei | reverse complement strand
ATTCCTTGATGACACCTCTAATAGGTAACCCAGACTTTGCTCCGGGCTTGAACAGCTCTAATTTCTCAAGTTGGATTCAGTAAGGTTACGTGCGACTGAAAGATCTGGAGGGTAGAAAACTCATCAAAACATTTGATCACATCAAAGAAGAAAAGAATATACCAAATGCAGAATTCTTTAGATACCTCCAGATCAGAGCGTTTTATAACAAAGCCCCAATTCTGCCAGCCAGAACAAATTTTGAGCAGATGTGTTCTAGAGGTACGGGCACGAGGGGACTAATCGCTAGAATGTACAGGGAAGTGATCTGTCCAGAGACAATAGACGAACCCAGACTTAGCTACATGAGACAGTGGGAAGCAGACCTAGGGGAGACGTTAGAGGACGAGGACTGGGACAGGATCCTGCAGGCAGCTGCTAAAAGCTCTATCTGTACTACGTTAAAGGAGAACGCATACAAAGTCCTGATGAGATGGTACCATACCCCAATCAAATTATCTAAATTTTTCAGAGGATATTCCCCGCTCTGCCCAAAACAGTGCGGGGAAAGAGCTGACTTGCGTCACATGCTGTGGTCGTGCACGAGGGTGGCACCGATTTGGGTGGAAATTAGAGCTTGGCTGCAAAGGTTGCTCGGCGTGGAGATCCCTCTGGACCCGTGGCTGTTCTTGCTGGGCAGACGGGTCCGGGTTTGTCGAACGCAACACATAAACTGATAGCACATTTGGCAACCGCCACCAGGTGCGAGATTGCACCATTGAGGAAGCAAACAGATTTACCAATTATTCCCAAAATCAGGAACAGGATTTGGCATGTGTGCCGGATGGAGCAGTTGATGAGTATGGTCAAAGACACCGGCCCTAATTTTCTAAAAATCTGGTCGCCTTGGCTGGCCCAGACAGACATCCCGGGGGTAGACACCACTACAATTTTGCAATGATCGTTTGAAATGCGTTCTCCGGTAACCAACTGGGTCCACGACCACATAGCGACTGTACAGGTAGGGAGATAGGGGAAATAGGAAAGAGAATAGCCAGTCACGGAGCGGAGGCATGCACCTACAGCTTCTCATACCACAGGAGGCAGATCGCAGATGAAGACACGAAATATGCATCCTTCCGCCTGCCCGTTCACCCACCCCCCCTTCCCCTCCGTCCCCCTTTTACCTTCCCCAGGTACCACGTAGTTTAGTCCCCATGTCAGTCATGTATGTCATGTTTGTCAAGCCCGTTGTATTAGATGTGGATCATGTTCAATATAAGGTGTATACACTGTAGCCCATGGATTGTGTTACCATGTTTGATATGTGTCACCAAATAAAACCAAAGTTATAAAATAAAAAAAAATAGTACGTTGGAGTGGACTGTTGGTGACTCGTGGGGAGACGCTGGTATGTTGAGTCACTGGGGAAGACTTCCGCGTGCGTCACATCCGCTAGCATCACACCCTGTGTCGGCTGCAGTCAGGGCGGAAGAAGCTGCCTGCTACTCCGGTTCATATAACTTGCCAGCACCTCCCCGCACTAATTCCCAATGTAGAGTGTCCTCCAACGGCTGAATCTGCGCGTTTCGTCGCCATTGCCACTTCTTCAGGAATCGTATTGCTGGACCCCAGAAGGCTCCCATATATATAGCACAATCAGATACACTATTGGCCAATCTAGGGGGTTTGACATCAATCTTATATACAAATGAGAGTATAATACATAATAGAATGAGTGTATCAATTAAATATAAATAGACATATCCTACAAATGCTAATACAAAAATAAATCTAATAACCCTAATCTACATATAATGTTTATTTAATTAATTTAACTAATATAAATATAAAAAAATTACGCAAATGACGCAAAGATATAGAAGATATCTAAAAAGAGGGGGGGGGGGAAATGAGGAAGAGAATGGACAATGTTAATTACATACATTACACCAGAATATATGCATATATTATTTATATAAAAGGATACCTTTAAGATTTTAGAGCATCTTTTAAATATTAAAAAAGGTATTTTAACACACAATGTCTCAAAACATTTTAGCTTACATCATAATTCGGATCCTAGAACCCTTAGCTTTAAAGGTATAGAGCATGTCCCCGCACATTGGAGGGGTGGAAATAGATTAAATAACCTAGCTAGAAGGGAGACATTTTGGATCCACGAAATGCAGACCCTCACTCCAAAGGGTCTAAATGTAGATATAGACATTGGTGCGTTTTTAACTTAAAGGTATCCTTTTATATAAATAATATATGCATATATTCTGGTGTAATGTATGTAATTAACATTGTCCATTCTCTTCCTCATTTCCCCCCCCCCTCTTTTTAGATATCTTCTATATATTTGCGTCATTTGCGTCATTTTTTTTATATATTAATTTAATTAATTAAATAAACATTATATGTAGATTAGGGTTATTAGATTTATTTTTGTATTAGCATTTGTAGGATATGTCTATTTATATTTATATTTAATTGATACACTCATTCTATTATGTATTATACTCTCATTTGTATATAAGATTGATGTCAAACCCCCTAGATTGGCCAATAGTGTATCTGATTGTGCTATATATATGGGAGCCTTCTGGGGTTCAGCAATACGATTCCTGAAGAAGTGGCAATGGCGACGAAACGCGCAGATTCAGCCGTTGGAGGACACTCTGCATTGGGAATTAGTGCGGGGAGGTGCTGGCAAGTCACAGGAACCGGAGTAGCAGGCAGCTTCTTCCGCCCTGACTGCAGCCGACACAGGGCGTGATGCTAGCGGATGTGACGCACGCGGAAGTCTTCCCCAGTGACTCAACATACCAGCGTCTCCCCACGAGTCACCAACAGTCCACTCCAACGTACTATCTATTTTAACAAATATGAGTGCATTACTTATGTCTTTTTGTGCTACATTATACCCGTTCATACTACACTATTGTGCGCTCTCTTTCTTTTTTACAATCCTTGGGAGGTGCATATAGCACTTTATGTACATACATCAAGCCTACCAGATATACAGCTGTAAGACTTCCATCATCAGAGGGCTTCCAGCAAAGGGCTCCTATCAGAGAGAGATGGATCTCTGATACGTTTGATACATTTGATCTATTGTGAGTGAGACCAACACAGAGACTATTATATACACATATATTTTTATTACCATCTGCACTATTGTATTTTCCATTTTTTTCCACATATCACCTTGAGATTAAAGCGCTCCCTCTCCTGGAAGACAACGCATATCCCTAAGACCTGGAAAACTACCAGAGTTGCCCCAATCTTCAAAAGT
This sequence comes from Ascaphus truei, assembly GCF_040206685.1. NCBI lineage: Eukaryota > Metazoa > Chordata > Amphibia > Anura > Ascaphidae > Ascaphus > Ascaphus truei. The sequence goes on along the minus strand of NC_134483.1, from coordinate 193,957,017 downwards.
GGGGACAAAAACACAAGTCTAACCCACACTGACTCTTCCTTCATCTCAGCTCAGGACTTTGCTGACTATTTTAAGGAAAAGGTGGAATCCATACATCAGAACATCCCCTCTGTTTCCTCCTTCCATCCTACACCACTTCCTAACTCTTCCTGCTTTCCTTGACTCTTTTTCCACTGTCTTAGAGGAGAATGTGTCACCGTCACTGTTGATCTTCTCTTCTCCCTCTACCATTTGCTCTCTTGATCCCATTCCATCCCATCTCCTAAAACCTCTTGGTCCTACTATAATCCCTACGCTCGCACATATTTTAAACTCCCTCTACTCTGATACCTTTCCATTCTCCTTCAAACATGCGACAGTTATACCATTTCTCAAAAACAGCAAGCTTGACCCTACCTGTCTTTCTAACTACTGACCTGTCTACCTCCTGCCTTTTGCCTCTAAAACCTTTTGAACGTCTTGTATTCTCTTGCTTGCTCCATTTTCTCAACACCTATTCTCTCCTTGACCCTCTACAATCTGACTTCTGCACTGCTCCCTCCATGGAGAAAATTCTCACTAAAATAACTGATGACCTCCATGCTGCCAAAGACAGAGGTCATTACACTCTGCTCATATTACTGGATCTCGCTGCAGCATTTGATACTTTGGACCATTCTCTTCTCCTTCACATTCTCCATACTCTTGGTATTCATAACAAAGCTCTATCCTGGATCTCCTCTTACCTCTCCCATCGTACTTTCAGTGTCTGTTCTGCTAACACCTCCTCCTCCTCCTCTATAAATCTCTCTGTGGGGGTACCCCAGGGCTCTGTCTCCTCTTTTCTCTGTACACACTCTCTCTAGGTGACCTAATCACACCTCTTGGATTCAAATATCACCTCTATGCTGAGGACACACAAATTTACTTTTCAACCCCTGACCTTAAACCTGTTGTACAGACCAAAGTTTCTGACTGTCTCTCTGCGATATCATCCTGGATGGCCCTCCGCCGACTTAAACTTAACATGTCAAACCAAGCACCTCATATTTCATCCCAAACGTGGCTCAACTACCTCCTTCCACATTACTGTTGAAAGTTCTGTACTACACCCAGTAACGCAAGCACGCTGCCAAATGGTCACACTCGACTCCTCTCTCAAATTCTCCTCTCACGTTCAAAGGGTATCTAAAACCTGTCGCTTCTTCCTACGCAATATTACAAAGATACACCATTTCCTCTGTTGCTCCACTGCTAAAACTCTGACTCAGGCCCTCATTCTCTCCTTTCTCGATTACGGTAACCACCTGCTGTCTGGCCTTCTTTTCTCCCTTTCAATCTATCCTAAACGCTGCTGCCAGAATCACTCTGTAATTCCTAAATTACCTAAATCTGTATCAGCGTCTCCCCTGCTGAAATCCCTCTCCTGGCTTCCTATCAAATCCCGCATCACACACTCAATTCTTCTCCTCACTTTTAAAGCTTTACACTCTTCTGTCTCTCCTTACATCTCAGCCCTAATTTCTCGCTATGCACCATTCCGCTCAAGGATGTCTTCTCTCTACCCCCTTTGTATCTAAAGCCCTCTCCTGCCTTAAACCTTTCTCACTAACTGCCCCGCACCTCTGGAATGCCCTTCCCCTCAATACCCGACTGCACCCTCTCTATCCACCTTTAAGACCCACCTGCTTAACGAAGCATATGAGTAGCTCCAATACTATACACCTGATACATAAAGCTTGGCCTCTTGCACATGCACTTACCAGAATGCCCTCCTACTGTCTCTGCACGTTCTTCCTACATACCAATTAGATTGTAAGCTCTTCAGAGCAGGGACTCTTCTTCCTAAATGTTACTTTTATGCCTGAAGTACTTATTCCCTTGATCTGTTATTTGTATTATTTGTTATTTATAATATTGTCACGTGTATTACTACTGTGAAGCGCTATGTACATTAATAGCGCTATATAAATAAAGAATACATACATATGAGTGAAAGTTTTTCACCCAGAAATTGGTAGCTGCAGACCAAACAATATCCTACGTGTTTAAAAAAAAAATTAAAAAAAAAAATTAAAAAAAAAAATCAATTCTATACTATGAGAAAATACTTGTAGCATTTTTTTAAAACAACTCAATTACATTTTTAATGTATTATAATGTAACATGCAATTTTGTTTCTATAGCAACCATTTACAAAGTCACATCCCCTTCCTCTTCTGGAACAGGCTCTGGCACACTTATCATTGTGTGGATTGTATTGATGCACATATTAAAGAGAGAAAAATAATAACAATGAAAAATACGTCAGCTTGGACTGCTGCTTTAAACCCCACTTTAATTTGGCATTTTACCATCCAGTGGACGAACCGTTCAACATATTGTATTTACTTATTTGACTGGTCAAGGTCAGCTTGTACTAGGAATTCCAAATATAGGTTCCTTTACGATGTTGTTCCGTATTAATCTAAATGGTCTATGTGAAACATTAATGTATTAATTGTTGAGTTTTGCTAGGTGTTTGTGTTATGTAAGTGTAGCCCTCTTTTCCCTAAATAAAGAGTCTACCGTACTGCCGTTACCTGTTGGCTCACAGAAGGCCAGAGCCTCCGCCACTGGGAGCCTGGGGTGATCAGATGTCCACCTTGGTACAGAGCCTCCACCTGAAAGGGATCCTGATGCAGCAGGATAAGCCCCTCCCAGGAACAATACCAGTAATATACACACGTCTGTATATATAATAACAACCTTTTACTATGAACCATAAAAAGTGTAACAACCCCAACTCTGTGCCACCAATGAGTGTCCCCAAAGTACATTAGGTGCTAGGCACCAATACCCTGATGTCTTTTTCCCCAATGTCCGGGCCCACCCAAGTGTAGGGAGTAGTGCTACCCCGTGAGTTGTTGTTGCACTTTGTGAGGTACCTGCCGAGTACCCCAGTACTCGGTGCGGCCGACTTAGTGATAGGGATCCACTGATCAAGCGACGTCATCGTCCACGATGGCGTCCGCCTCTGCGTTGCATGGTATCCGGTAAGAGGGCCCCACCTTTAAGAGTATTTGTACGTAGGTGGTCTGATCCAGGACCACAGGCCACAATCACCGCGTGGAGTCTTCCTCTGTGTCCCTGACACTACTCAGTAAATAGTGAAGCGTCCCTATCTAGGGCCTTCCCTGAAGCAACCACAAGCTCACTTGAGTGGGGCCTATCTGAGACCTAAGGGGTACTCTGACCTAGTCTGAGTGCCACTGACACTCAGACCCTACCTTCCCCTTCTCTGTCCTTGCTCCGACTGGCGTGGCTCTCTTAGCACGCAAAATGTATCTATATTCCTCCAGGGATTCCTCGCAGCCCTATTGGCTAGATTCCCCCATGGTGCTGCAGCCCCTGTGCATTATGGGCCTTGTAGTCACCGCGGAGACCTAATGCGAGATAGCCGCCGCCCCTAGACTCATCCTGCGCATGCGCACCTCATCGCGCATACACGAATATACACAAAATGGTGCCGCCCTGTCAAAGGTGCCGCCGCTGAGTCCCGGGGGTCTGGTCGCCCTATCTATGAGCCGCAACCCCCACTGCAACTCCCTGCACTGGCGTGCACCTCCCTCTCTCTCGGCGGGCCCCTACGCTGCTCGGTTGGCACCCGCACGCTCTGCTGAGCAGCCGCAGCGCTTCGGACCACAGGCCAGGAGGACAGGGGGAAACACCTAGCTATATAAGATTCCCACAACTTCATAATTTTGCATTCCTTTGTTTCTCTCCTGTATGGAGTTTAGCCATTTCATTCTTAGAATAATAAATTCCAATGTTTTAATTGTTTTAATTGTGGGCTTATGTCCTGTGTCAAATAATATAAGATTGTTTTCAGGGCTGCTAGAATAGCTATAGCTACAATTCCTCAAGATATTAAAAAAGTTGAATAGCTGAGCACATTTTTGAGGAAGAGGTAGAATGATGGTCCTTCGAGAAAATAAACATGGTGGACATAGAAATGTAAGTGCATGCAGCTGACACGCATACACTCCTTGCCTGGCTGCTCTCCAAAGTGTGCTCAGGATGTGACTTGTGATGGACAGGAACTTAGCCAATGAGATTGGACTCTGGAGAGGAGGAACTAGGAGACAGAGTCTTTAAGAGTTCCTGGCAGAGCACACGGGGCAGAGCTGGTGTGACAGTGAGGGACTTCAGGATAATGGGGAGCAATTATCAGCCAGTCTGTGAGGAGTGGAACCCATCGGACGCTGGGTGACCAGATCACAGATCGACTCCAGGAGGGGAGTCCACACTGAGCAGCGGTCTACTTACATTCAGGAAGGCATTAGTAGAAACTGAGTAGACCCTCATTACAAGTGTAGCCCTCTTTCCTTCTGACAAGACGGGTCTACTGATGCTGCTTTCCTGCTGGATCACAGAGATCTGAGCCTCCACTACTGGGAGCCTGGGGCAACAATATATTAACTGGCAGCGCCTCCACTTGCCCAGGATCCCAAATATGTGAGATTACCCTGAACAAGAATAACAATAACAGCTCGCTTATATGTATAACGTAATACTTTACTGTATAGAATATATATATATATATATATATATATATATATATATATATATGCACACATATGTATAACCTTGAAATACCAGTGGCCCCTGCCATACGTCACTGTGCAATAGTGTCCTCCCACCACCGTGTATATCCCACACCGTGTCCAGCATAACCGACCAGTCCCTTGGTCACTTAACCTCCCAAGTGTCCCCAAGAAACCCACCCCCAAGGCGGGATCAGCACCTGTAGGTACCGGTATGTTGGTGCACTTGTGGAAATGCCTGCCAGGCGCTCCAGCACCCAGTCGCTGACACTTCAAAAAGGATCCGCCGATCCAGCGCAGTCCTTCACGTTGAGTTCCCACCGCAGGGGTTGCCTCCATGTGCTTTGACTCCGCAGTGTAGTCTGAGCCCAGACTAAGAATGACAGGCTCCTCACTGCAGCACTGTGTCCCTGACTAACACACTCTAAAAGGGAAAGGTCCATACATAAAGGGACTGTCCCTACAGCAACCACAAGCTGAAGGTGACTCAGGGCACTATCTGGGGCCTAGGGGGTACCTGGCCTAGTGCATAGGGTCACTGACCCCTGCACACATACACACCTCCTTCCCCCTCTAGCTCCCAGTCTTCACTGAGCAACGTGCTTCACTGCCTGCTTCTTACTTCCCTTCAGCACACAACCCTCAAGCCCTATTGGCTGCCTGGCACCATGTGACCCTGCTGAGGCTCATGGGAATTGTAGTCCCAGCTCAGAGCCTGCACCGGATTGATCCCGCTTCGCGCGCTTCTATACTGCCCATGCGCGAACCATCTGAAGTGGCCGCCACAACTCTCACGCTACTGCGCATGCGGGAACCGCGCGCAACACGGCGGCGCCCTGCAGTAATACCTCCGGGAGTCCCCGCGACGCGGCTGCCCCCGCATCTCCCCACTCAGTGCGGAGGTAAAAGGGGAACTCAGGTAACCTGGCTACATAAGGCATGTAAAGGAGTCCCAAAGCCTTTATGAAGCACAGGCCTTCTACGTTCACACACTAACTAAGAGCTACAAAGATGTTCCGGCACCTATAAAGAGGCCCTTATACAAAGGGTTGGGTGGTCATGGGAGAGATCACAGGGAGAGACATGGGTACACACCTGCGCTGTGTCTAGAAGGAAGTATTTATATATATCTATATATTGTGCATGTATGAATTATCCTCCCGTTTGGGCAACACATGTTATCTGAGTGTCTAAAAGAACATGCTATAAATATTCTTATGTTATTTACATAACTGGTATGTTTCCATCTGTCTGACCTATGGCCACACGTTGAGTAATAGCATAAGGGCGGAGGCCTCGGATCCCCACCTTAGCAGCGAGGTCTGTCAAAGGAGAAAACGAGGGGTTATGTTCCTTTCTTGTTTAACCGAGATATTATACTTTTAATATATTTGTTTAGTATGTGTTTAAATGTAAAATGTATTTTCAGCAGTAAGTTCTCAAATCTATTTCTAAGCTTTATATATACAGTATTTTACAGGCATTGATTTGTGATTTTAGGTTGGCCATTTTCAGCATCCAGATTTCCCAACTTTCTCTGGTCTCCTTGCTGAGAGGGTGTTAATTCCTTTTGGGAAGTTCTGTTTTTTTATTTTAATTGGTCTCCCATTTCATTTTTTAAGTTCTTTTAAATAAGTCTCACATTTAGATTTTTGAGTTTTTAAATGATGAATGTACTATTCATTGTATGTTTCATTTGTCTCTATGTGCTGTTTAACCTTCTAGAATTACCAGACTTCCTCAACATCTCATTCTTGGCTTTGTGCATGTTTAGCGCAACAGACAATCCTTTGGGAAAATAAACATTTCCGTAGGGGATAGGCACCAAGCTGACATGGGAAACTTTTGGACAATGAATACCTTCTTCATGCATATATGCCAACTGATTTGTTTTGTGTGTCTCACTGATTTTATCCTAAGAAGTCTCATAAATTTCACTGGCGTCTCTCCCATTAAAATACCATTTTTTTTTTCGGAACCAACCAGTCTCCCTGATTCCAGTCCATGAAGGTTGTCATGGTCTTGTATTATGTCTATAACAGAAAACTTTGGAGTTGTTCTGTCAATTTCAACAAAACCCTGTAGCTGACGAGGGAGCAGAAGATACAACCAAAGACTTCAATACAGGTACAATATATAAAATAAATATCAAGGCCTAGTGTCCAGGTAGTGTAGTGTAATGAATGCAGCTAGTTATGGAAACTGCCTTCCAGTGATTGAGGCAGTGACAAAACCTCGATGAGTGAGACTGTTAAGTGTGTACTGTGATAAAAGGTGCTGGCCCCTTTAAAAGCGAAGAGGTTCAATTTAACATTTAAATTTTTCGGTTAACCAAACAGCAATGTGAATCTGCCAATTTATACTGCTATCGTATGTAAAAACTGAAGAACGTAGCATTTTGTCTTACAATAACAGCGTCTCGCAATCAGGTAATTCCAGTGATTATCTATCCGTAGATAATTACCTCCCGGGGAGGTTCAGGGCGTCCCACTACTTTTTGTTTCTCGTAAGAGCCCCAGGGTATGTTTATTCTGTGATAATTATGCTCACTGTCACTGCCTTAATGCATAATTATACATTTAGTATCTATTTTTTTTTCTACAATTCAATGGCACCGAATAGTTTTGTATAATCTAAAAATGACCATATTCTTCAATGTCTTATCATTCTCACTTTGTTTTTGTTCTAGCCTTCTACTGATTTCCAAAACATTTTCGTTTCTCTAGTGCAGAAATACATGAAATGGCTGCTGAAATTCCCAAATAAGGTGAAATTTGCAGGGAGGGAAGGGGGTATTTCACACAAAAAAAATTGTGAAAATGGAAAGTGTTATAAAGATTAAAAGTGAATGCACATTAGGTGGGTTCTCCTTGGATGTTGGGCTGGGAGCTGAACGGGACGATCGGACAGCAGGGCTCCCCCCGAGGTACAGTGGTGACTCGATTCACCGATCAATGAAAATCTGATGTGAACCGGATTTGGGCTCCTCTGAGAGGTGGACTGGAGCAGAGCAAAGGCAGTGGTGGTGAAGGACTCCTGAGAAACGAGGAACCAGCGCTTCTCCCAGGACGCTACCCCATCCCTACCCCCCACCCTCCCCCCCATCCTCCCCCTCTTTGCCCCGTCCCTGGATGTTGTCAGTCTGTCTGTGTCCTGTCCTGTGGTCCCCCCAATGTTCGTCCGTTACTCGTAAAGTGTTCCTGTAAGTTTGGTGTATACCTGAAATACTTGACAACATTCTGTATTCTTTGATGTGTATGCACAAAAAACTAATAAAAACAAAGTTGAAAAAAAAAAAAAAGTGAATGCACATTAATTCCTCTTAACTTCACTTAAAGCAGCAGTACAAGTTAAAAAAATATAGATTTATTTTTTTTTATTATAGGTTTGAAGCAGGGGGTCTCCGGAGCTGAACTGTGCTAATTTCAGCTCTAGGGACCCCCTGCTTCCAGAGATACTTAACTCTGAAGGGAGTGCCGGTATCTCTGAGGAGTTTAAGGCGTTGACCCCGCTGCCTACTACAGCGCCCGCTGTGGCGGACGCTGCACAGACGAGAGCCCTCCCCTCAATGGCGCCGGGCCCGCTGCGAGGGGGGGGCCGCAGCGCTGGGGCGAGAGTTGCTCCTGCTCTCAATAGAATTGAGTGCAGGACTCGCGACGAGCGATACGGCACGCCCCCCGGCGGTTCAGCCAATGAGGGCGAACCTGCCGGGTGACGTCATGGCCGCGCCCCCCCCCCAGTCTCTCTTCTTGCAGTGAGCTGCAGACCAGGGAATCGGATGCACGCGCCGCCAATCTCGCGGGCGCGCGTTGCAGCGGAGTTACCGGGGCCTTAGCCTAAAGGTCCTGGTCCCGTGGGCCAATTGGAAACTGTACCGGATGATGTCACAAATTCCTACTGGCCTGCCTATCGTGGGACATTTAAATCGCCATTAGTTTAGACACACCGTTTCTCTGCCTGCAGCGATACCGGCACCACAATGGAGGTAAGTATCTCTGGAAGCAGGGGTCCCAAGAGCGGAAATGAACACAGGACTAATACCAGGGATTAACTCGCCAGACAGAAAAACAAGAGTTTATACAATTAATTTTTTGGAAAGAGAAATATCCACAACTATACATATTAACAGACAACACATTCCCAACCAAGGAAAACGTGGTATACCCTGCGGAACTAGTTGCAGGGACCTATTTGCAGAGATTTCCCCTGTCCTTCCCTGCAGTGCCCTCTGGAGCAGGACTCCAAGCCTGGCACCAGCACTAGAGTTGACACTGCAGTTTCTTTTAGTTACAGCAACAACTTCTGCAACTTTTATGCCTCACTTCAGTCAAACTAGGGGTCTCCCTCCCCTCCCTTTTATACACTAACCCACAACATGGCAACATTCAGGGCCAGGTGCTGTCAACGTGCCCAGCCCCTGATTGGAGGGTAGAAATGCTACAGGGTAAGGTCACAGACAGTTTTTGCAACATTTCGGCTGCAAACAAAATAAACCCCTGGTACCTGAGGTGCTGGAACCAGGGTGAGACAGAATACATTATACATACACATAATACAGACAGAATACATTATACATACACATAACATAATACCAGTGTATTATTAACAGGTAGGGGTAATGGCAGGCTTGACCTTTATTAACAGCAGCCATCTTTACCCCTACTGTCACACCCATAACATAAAAAAGGGGGGTTACAAAAAACGAGCAGCCGGGATTACTGCTTTAAATGATGTCCAGAGGTAAGGCTTCACTAGTTTTCCACTCTCAATCAGCCCCTGCCGGTTCTGCCTGTCCCAGTCCATGCTGTGATTGTCGTTCGACTGGTGGTGGGGATAGGGAAAGCGCAGATGGGAGCAGCAGCCCTGGTTAAAGAGGAGGACTGACTGGCTGAGCAACCCTAGCCCTACAGTTCCTAGTGACATTCCTATTAGTCAGTGGTGGGGAACTTGTGGTGGTGACACTCTGGCCTGTTAACAGGAAGATTGTTGATAGTGACATGACCAGGTCTCCCTGTGATTCAGACTCAGGTCGCTGAGAAGAGAGGTGGTCCCAAGGTAGGCTTCTTCCTTCCCTTTATGCAAGGTGGCACTACATATATTCCAGTGGACCACTGCTGAACCCTGCACAGTTACCTTGGGTGGCGAAGTAAAGTATACCCAGGATGATCGTCTTCTTATGGGGGGTGGTACTTTGGGTGCTGCTGGTTTCCCCTCTTGCAGCTGTCTCCTCCTGATGTCCATCATCGTCATAGAGCCATGAGACTGAATGGTAGTGTCTGGCCTTGTCCCTCCTTCTGAACTGCCCCTTGTCTGTGCCTTCCTCCTCAACTGGCACAATTGCAGCAACAGCAGCAACAATGTTACCACCAGTCTGAGGCACTACTAACATGGTAAAAAGTGCCCCTATCTAACTCTGTGGGGGTTAATCATTAAAATGTGATAGTGCCAATCAGGTGTCAGACACCATCGCACAGAATCTCTTATTGACTTCAATGGTAGTTTTTGTGCAATAGTACGTCAATCAGAACTATCACAGTCCCTAACTCCTACTGCCGCTCACACTCAGACACTGGTCCTAACATTTAGGTCGAGGGGAAACCCTCTTCTGGCCCTCCGCGCTCAACTAACAAGCGTAAAAAGCTGAAGCCACTGCTCAATGGGCGTTGGGGTAAGTGGGGGAAAGTGCCTTGCCCAACACGTCCCCTTTTTCCCCAAATGCTGCTGCTGCTGCTGCTAGCGTAGTGGTTTTAGTACTCGTGGTGGTGGTACAAGGGCATCATGGCTCCAATCCCTTCATCTTTCCTGTCTTGCCTTCAAATACAGTACTTTCTGGTCAAGCTACCAGCCTATCTGAACAAGTTCCTCACCTCTACCACACGCAGTACTTATCATCTGAGATCTGACTCCAAAAGACTGCTGAACTTTGGGACCTTGAAATGTATCTGGCCGCTCCTCCTTACCGTGCACCCCACAACTGTAACAATCTACTGAAGACTCTCACAGCCGCCCCAGTCTAATTTCTTTCAAAACTAAAGCTGTCTCACATTTTAATCTGGTCTGTAATTGTTACATACGCCTATAACATATATTGGGGCCTATGCACTAAGCGTTCATAAGCCACTTATCGAGCACTTATCAACCAAAATGCCTACTGCTATTGAGTAAGCCTCGATAAGTGGGCGATAAAGGCCTGAATCGCCCCCCAAAAATTGTTCAAAAACAAATCGCTGAGTGAGCGGCGATAAGCCACTTATCGCCGCTTTTTAGAGTGTTCATAAACTTGTGCAATTCTAGTAGCCATGAGTAGGTTATCGACACCTATTGCGGCTCTCGAATGGCGATTTTCTCCCCAAATCCAAACGCCAGAAAATGTTGGCAGGAAAGTGGGCATAAGGGGTGAAACGGGACTTAGAAAATAAAATGCATTTTTCCTGCATCGGATTGATGCAGGGGTCTCCGGAGCTGATACCCATTAATATTAACACTAAAGACCGCCGGCATGAATTCCGTGCAATAAAAATGCATTTACAGGCAACTTCATTACCTTAGCGGCTAAGGCAATGAAGGGGTTAACCACACGTGGCTTGCTTATTGTGGGTAGAGGGGGGTAGATGAAGGTGGTATTTGGCCCTTAGTAGGTGTTTAGGCCTTGCGGGCGGGTTGCAAATGGAGTTAACCCCTTCATTACTTAGCGGTTAATACCGCTAAGGTAATGAAGGGGTTAACCACTCCCACTACCCACTTGCAAAGCCTATGCACCCATCCTTGGGGCTACTACCCCCTTCATCCAACCCCACTACCAACAATAACACTAACACACACAACAGTCCTACTACCCACCTCCTAGGCTCCAATAAACATTACAAAATCTAATACACAACCCATACCCTGTGCCCTCCCATAAAACCATGATTTATTTTTTTACACACATAATTAATACCACAGGCTGGCCGGGGTCCCCGGGTTGTCCCGACAGGTTTCCGCAGGCCCCACAGTGCACCCTGGGGGGTCCACGGGTGTTCCCTGCGGGTGTCTGGGTGTTTCCAGGTCATGCCCATGGGTGTCTGGGGGCCCTTGGGAGGTTCCCACAGGAGTCTGGGGGCCCTCGGGTGGTTCCCACGTTTGTCTGGGGGGCCTCTGTGGGTCCCAAGGGCCCTCACAGCTGTTGGCCCCCTGGTTCTTCCCCGCAAGTTTTCCACTGTGGGTCCTCAGGTGGTACCCGTTGGGGTCCTCGGGTGGTCCCCGTGGGCATCCGGAGGTCCTTGGGTGGTCCCCGTGGGTCCCCGCTGCCTGCAATACCAATCCTGTATGTAAAAAAAATAAAACATGGCCAACATTTAAATCAATACCCCCCCCCCCCCACCAAACACATACAGTACAGTAATGGGCAAAATAACTATTATCCAGATACTGAATAATAAATTATTTGCCCATTATTAATCACAACATTAGCCATGCAGCATAAATAAAGTCAATAAAAACCGTTCTACTTAACCCTGGCAATATGAAGGGTGTCCTCGTCAGCTTACATGTCCATGTCCTCCGTTGCAAGAAAGAATACATAGCAAAATACAATCTAATGGCCCCTAGCCCCTTAATCACCTTAGCGGTTAATAACCGCTATAGTAATTAAGGGGTTAACCAAACCTGCCCCCCTACCAACCCGGGAGGCCGAACCACCCACCCACTATACTCACCCTGTACCCATTGAGTGTCATAGTGGTACATCATACCCATATAATATATGCCTTATAAGCCACTATAGCACGCAATGGGCACCTAATCACAATACATGAATGCCCAAAAGACACAATAATAAAACATTCCAAAACTCCTAACCACTCCAATTCAATAAATTAAAACATTAGCCAACAAATGCAATTAATACAAGCATTAACCAACACATCAATTAATTAATTCCACCATTAACCAACAAAGCAATTAATTAATTCCACCATTAATCAACAAAGCAATTAATTAATAAAACAACTAGTCAACAAAACCATTAAAAGCATTACCCAACACAAGACATCATTAATTTAAAAAGAAAATCAATCACAAAAAAAATTAATACAGAATGTTATATAATAAAAATACAATAAACTATATACAACTTAACACAATATGACTCTACATAAGGTTGTACATTTCCGTAAACATTACTATAACGGATTTCACTTTTCTACGAGCCCACTGCTGAGCCTCATAATTGGGGGTCCCAATTGAATCATAGGTCATCCGAGTTGGAGGATGCCTAATTCTTTGACTCTGTCGGAGCGGTTCTTCAGCAACGCTCTCTGGGGAGTAATAAACAAAGTCCTGAGTCTCAACCTCTCTCATTGAGGGTACAAATGTCTCTGAATAGTCTCTCTGGGGCACGAAGCATGGGCTTCTAGGATCCAGAGGACTCGTTGGAGCGAACCTGGTAGGCGTTGGTCGTCAGGGCCCTTTACCCATAGCTCCTCCGGATGTGCTCCATGACTTTCGGGTCCTCTTTGAGAGGGTCCCTCCATAGGATCTTCTGTGGTCTCATTGACGGTTTCTTCACCATCGGTGTGGTCTTTGGTGGACTTATGGTTGGTGTCTTTGGCAGCCTCCACTTGTTCCGGCTCACCGTCCAGTGGTGTAGCCGGTATTTCGGGCTCATCGTCTTCCACTTGTGGAATAAGGAGAAGGTGGTTACGGTGCCAGACTCTTACCTGGCCATCCGTGTCTTTTATGCGGTAGCCCGCTAGGCCTGGCATCTGCATCTCGACCTCAAATACACCGTTACGCCAGCGGTCAGCTAGTTTGTGCTTCCCGGGAATTCCAAGATTGTGGGGAAGAACGGCATCTCCGGGACGGATTTCACGGTGTCTGACCTTGTGATCATAGCGCCTCTTGTTGTTGGCGCTGAGCTGAGCAGAGGACTTCTCGGCCAGCTGGTAGGCCTGTTGCAGACTCTCCTGAAACCTTTGCACATATTTGAAATGCGTCATGTTGGGTACCCCTTCGGTTGATATGCTCAGACGCACATCCATGGTTAGCCTGGCTTCTCACCCGAACATGAGAAAGTACGGGGAAAACCCAGTGGACTCGTGGCGAGTAGTGTTGTACGCTTGTGCTAAGGTTTCCACGTGTTGGCTCCACTCAGACTTCTGAGCGCCTTTCAACTTGCCGAGCATATCCAGCAATGTCCTGTTGAATCGCTCCGGCAGAGCGTCACCCACCGGATGGTATGAAGTTGTCCGAGACTTTGTTATATTAAGAATCTTGAGCAGTTCCCGGATCAACTTGCTCTCAAAATCCCAGCTTTGGTCGGAATTAAGGCGATTGGGCAGGCCATAATGTACGAAGTACCTTTCCCACAGTATCTTCGACACTGCGAATGCCTTCTGGTTTTGGTGGGGAAGGCTTGTGCATATCACTTGTAATGGTCCGTGATGATCAACACATTACAGACACCTCGGGAATCAGGCTCGATGCACAGGAAATCCATGCACACCAATCCATGGGGCCCGAGCTCTTCAAGTGAGCCATTGGTGGGGCTCGGGTAGGAAGCATCTTGCGCTGGATACACCTGGAGCACCGATGACAGTGTCTTCCCACCGACTCGCGTATCTTTGGCCAAAAGAATCGGTCTCGAACCAACCCAAGGGTCTTCTCCACGCCAAGATGTCCATGCTTGTTGTGCAAGGCTTTCAGAACCATATGTGTAGGTTTCTAGGCAGAACCAATTGTCTTCTATCCGGGTGGTTGTGATACTGTACTACCCGATAGAGTAGGCAGTTATCCATTTCAAATTTGTCTGCTCCGCACATAAGTATAGTGACCATGACGCAAGGGGCCCGCTTCAGAAGATCAGGCATGTTCCTCTGAACGGCCTGGTGAGTAATGCCCGCCAGAGGGTCCCGCATCTGGTATTCTACCATTTCTTTCCATCTAATGATCTTATCATGAGTGATATTCATCCCTTCAGCGTCACATTATGGGGCGGGGATGTCTTTGGAGTAGCACCCTAAAGAGTCCGCGACCCTTAAGCTCCCATCCCTAGTCCAGGGATCTCCTCCCAGAGGTCATCATTGGGAGTGGTGCTCAGGCCTTGTCTTCGGGATAGGGCACCCGCTCCAATATTCAGTGGCCCCGGTTTATATTTCAGGGTAAATTTGTAGTTTGATAAGGCCGCCAACCATCGATGGCCGGTAGCATCCAACTTGGCAGTGGTCAATATGTAAGTGAGCGGATTGTTATCCATCCTTACTTCAAAAGTGACGCCATAGAGGTAATCATGTCGTTTATCCACGATTGCCCATTTGAGCAAGGAACTCCAGCTTGTGTACCGGATAGTTCTGCTCCCTGGGAGTCAGACTACGGCTGATGTAGGCTACTGGTCGGAGTCCCTCCGGGTATTTCTGGTGCAGGATGTCACCCAATCCATTGAGACTTGCGTCTACATAAAGAATGTAGGGCTGTTATGGGTCGGCATAAGCAAGAACAAGTGCTTCTGTTTTATTTTTCTTCAGACCGAGTAAGGCCGCTCACATTCGGCCATCCATTTGTCATCGAATGGCTGTCTGGTAGAGGTGGCCTTTCGTCCTGTGTCTTCAGGATATATTTTAAGGAGATTGTTGAGAGGCTTGGCGTTGCTTGAATACCCCTCCACAAAACAGCGATAATAGCCACAGAAGCCGAGGACAGAACGTAGCTCCATGATGTTCTCAGGTCGGGCCAATTCACCACTGCTTCCAATTTAGCTGGATCAGTGGCAATCCCATCAGCGGACACAATGTGTCTCACGTAGGTCCCCGAGTTATGGCAGAACCGGCACTTGTCGAGTGACAGTTTCAGGCGTTCTCGTCCCAGGCGCTCCAGCACTTTGAGCAGCCGTTCTTCATGTTCCTCTAAGGTCATACCAAAGACGATAATATCGGCCAGGTAGACCAAGCATTCCCGAGGATTCATGTCACCAATGGTTTTCTCCATGAGATGTTGGAATGTAGCTGGAGCTCCACATATGCCTTGGGGCATACACGTAAATTGATAGATGCCCAGGGGACAGATGAAGGCAGTCTTCTCCTGGTCTTCTGCACTCATCGGTACCTGGTAATACCTGGATCGCAAGTCTAATACACTGAACCATTGACTCCCCGTCAGGGCATTGAGAATTTCTTCAATGTGGGGAAGAGTGTACTGATTGGGTACTGTGCAATTGTTCAGTGTCCGGTAGTCGACACACAATCTTATCAACCCATTCTACTTCCTCCCCACCACGATGGGCGAGGCGTATGGACTCAGGATTCGGTCATAATCCCCGCTGTCTCCATCTCTTGTAAGACGTCCCTTACATCGTCCACATCCCAGGGCGATGCGATGAGAACGTTCTCGGAAGGGGGTGGTGTCACTGAGACGGATGGGTATTGGGCGTTTCGGCTGCAGTTCACATACATCTCACTTGTGGAGAATATGGCCCGACGTTCTTCTAACTTGGCCGTGAGTCGGTTTTTCCATTCAGCTAGTAGATCTGAATCTCTGAAGTTGAACGTAAGCCCATCTGGTGGCTCTGACACCATGGCAGTATTCACTTGGGTCATATCCTCCACAGGAGTAAAAGGGTATATTCGCCCCAAATTTCGGCCTTGGTCTAAGGCCATGGGGTAGGGCGAGATATTTTGGACGAATACTTTGATTTTTCCAGGAATCTTGGAGGTCCATTCCTGCACTTTAGGTATCAAGTTGTAGCCTCGCTGGGCATCCTCCTTGAGAGTACTCTCAGGGAGAAGAGGTGGTCAGCTTCATCCTGGTTGGGGTAGCAGCACAATGCGACCACATGCTTCACTCCGCCTGGTGGAATTTTTGTTAACCTTGATTGTAAGTTGAAGAGGTCTCCATACCTGTCTTGGGCAAATATCTTGCTACACTCTTCCAGCAGGAGGGATGGATTGTTATAGGATCCAGGGGTAGCTCACCAGCTTCTCGCAGGTAGGCCTGAATCATGGCCTGCACTACGTCGGTGTTGGTTCCTAGTATTACCGGATCGCTGGGGTGCTCGTGAGGCTCGGGGCATATCAGTGCCTCCACCTCCATAATATGCGATTTTCCGGTATTCAACCGGGCTATCTCCAGCCGAACCTCCACTATCCCGTCAATTGGGTAATCCACATTGCTAAGCCCCCGCACCTGTATATGCTCTGCCGACTGCAAGGGTCGATGTGGGAGATATTGATTGTAGAACCCTCGGTACACAATGGTCACTTGTGAGCTGGTGTCCAGCAACACCGACGAATAGACACCATCCACGATGATGCGTATGAGGGCGGTGGGTCCTACCTGACTGTAAGCATCCAATGGTGGGGTTCCATCATTAGGGCTTGACTCAGGAGGGGTTTCTGAGTGTTGGGACGTGGTTTCTGCTGTCTGTACCTGGCAGATCATGGATTGCGAATAGTCCGTCCTAATTGGATTTTTTTTTATCCTTCTCTGGCATTTCTTGGAGAAATGGCCCTTTTCGACCACAACCATAGCAAATGATGTCACTGAGGTCAATGCGAGCTTTGTTCGTAGGGGACGTTCTCCCTGGCGTTTTGGACTTAAAGGAGGGTGGCTTGGATTGAGAATCCTCCTCCATACTATAGGGATGGGATGCTTGATCTTTTCCTTGTGGTAGTCTGCTCTCTGAGGCTCCTTTGAAGAGGTCATGGCACGTTCTCCTCGTGACAAGTCACGAGTCTTCCCAGGTGTTTGGAACTGAAGAATGACCTACTGATCCTGTATCCGTTCCATAAGGTCCTCATAGCTGGGAGGATTCTCAGTAGAAAGATTGCAGCAGATTCAGGCCACCTGAATGATGATGGTGATGGAGGGAGGCTTCCCGCAGGAATTACTGGTTCGGTAGTAGTCCAATTCCGCCATCCTGATGATCCTTTTGTGGATCAGAGTCCACAGAGCTAGTTGCAGTCGGTGAAGGAATTCAGACAAGTCTTCATTTTCCTTCTGCTTGAGGGCATGGAAGTGGGCCAACAGCGCAATGGGGTCATCCTTCTTGCTGTAGGTCCTAGTCAATGCACGTACCAGTTCTTGACCTTCCCGATACAACCGCACAATGTTGGTGGCCGGAGACAGCAAGCATTCTACGATCCGTTGTATCTTTATCGCATCTGAGCATGTCCACCCCGGCAGCACCTGTTCCAAGTGATCCCGCCAATCGTCAAACGTCTCTTCGCCCAGTGGTGTGGGTCGTACTCCTGAGAAGGTTTTTTGGCAGCGGTAATAGTGACTGTGAGCTGACTGTGTGAGGGCCTCTACCAGTTGCGGTAGCATCACTCCTAAGGCCTTGGACATAGTGGTGTGAGCAAGGCTGAGCCGTGCTGAGCCGCGCTCACACTCGGCACTGAGCCCCTGCAGCCGCAATGAGAGCGGCTTTAGCAGGGGCTCGCACACGCGTCCGCACGCTTGGGGAAGCGTGTGTCTCAAGAAGTTTTCAAATGTAGCGCTCGCCGGAGCGCAGGGCCGGTCACGTGAGCGGTTCGCTCAATGAGGGCGAACCAGCTCCGTGACGTCACTGGCCCGCCCCCAGACCCGCCCCCGACATGCCCACGGACGGCGCGCTGTGTAAGGCCAGGGAAACGCTTTCCCTGTGCCTCAGCGCGCCTCCGCACTGATTAAATCACTATGTCCCAGACCTAAGTTGGAAGTTCCCGGAGACAGGTGGCTATAAACTGGGTTCTTACTAGGAGTTGGGACAGGGTTACTCTGATACCGGCTGATGGTAGGTATCTTGTGTATCACACTTGAGGTGAAAGTGACCCTTGGTACAGGTAGGTCTGCTCCAACTGGGGTACTTGCAGCCATCCATCCCCCAGGACTGTAGGGGGAGGGGGACGCTTTAGCGTGAGAAAGGACCTCGGTGGAGTGCCCCGAGATGGCTGGTCTAGCCTGATAGGGAACCTCGGAGGCGAGTCTCGGAGTGAAGGTCCCTAGGGAGGTTGGTAACTTAGGGTATATCAGTGTGTGCCCTGTGGGCAGGGCCTCGGGTGGGTTTAGGGCCTGAGGGGCCGTGTCCAAAAATATATCTCATGTGGCCAATAGTATGGCACTAGAACGGAAATCCGCGTCAAATTTGCAGCCTAGGACCCTGGCATTGGCCAGACCCGGGAAGTTTCGTGCATGGTCATGGACAGCAGTTATTGAGTAGTAGAGATACTCCTCCCACCACAACCACGTGGCGCGGGGACATGCGGTACTCTTGGGCCCAGTAATGGACTTGTTGCCTGGTGGGTGTGAACATGGCGGTCAGAAGGGTTTCACAAATTTAGACTACTGAGAAGGGCACCCCAGGTCTGAGATCTCAGCAGTGCCTCCAATTGTAGCACACTTTCCCCACCCCCTGATGGATGTGTGGCTACGGTGTGTATATGGTGCAATAACTGTGGTGCACAGGAGATCTGAGTCTCCACTACTGGGAACCTGGGGTATACCTGAGTCGACGGTCGGTAGCACCTCCACCTGTACAGGATTCTATGATGTAGAATAACCCCGCTACAGGACTCACATACAATAAAACACACACTTATGAAAGATAACAGTTTTACTGTACATAAATAACCTAGGATATATTTTATATGTACCACCAACCAGGCCACGCATGGCCGTTCTCTCCAATGCTCCACTCCTCCACCCAAGGTGTGTGTGACAGCGCTGCCCCATTATAGTGTTTGAGTTGGGGCACTGATGCGTTGGGTACCTGATGCCACACCCGGGCGCACTGATTCCACGATGCTGGGATCCACGGATCTGATGCTGAAACTACGAAGCCTTCGCCTCTACGTTGGGTGGGTCCCTCGTGGATTGTACAACCATAAACAATGTCTTTATTAACGTAGGGCGATCTGTGTCCTGTACCACAGGCCACAGCCACCGTGCGGCGTCTCCCTGTGTCCCTAACACTAATATTGCTAAGCAGGGCAGGTTCCCTATCTGAGGGGCAAGTCCCTATCGCAGCCACAAACTATGTGGGAGTCGGGACCTAGCTGGGGCATAATAGGGGGTATCTCACCTAGTGCAGATGCCACTGACATCTGCCCATATAACTTACTCCTTCCTTGTCCCAGCTCCAACTGCCACTCTCCTAACTGTCAGCTCGAACTTCAAGCACACCCAAAGTTCCAATCTCCCCGCAGGAGATTGTAGCAGCCCTATTGGCTGTACTGTGTCATGTGTTGTGCAGCCCCATGGGCTGCTGGAACCTTTGCATGCGCAAACATTTTCTGCACATGCGAGCGCACAAACAAAATGGCGGCTCCCTTACCGGCTACGCGCCTGCAGCGGAGGTGAGGAGAGCTAAAGGGAGGACCGGGCTACATATCTATCTATCTATCTTAAATAAAAATATCACTTGCGAGCAACTTCACATGTCTTAGACAGGTCTGCAACCCTGCTTTTCGCCATTATCACCTAGCATACAGTGCTTTCACTACAGCAAGGAATTCTGGAAAATGACATGCAAATGAGCACACACCGTGTCACCTTTTGCCGCAAATCCATTTTTACATGGAACCCTTGTAAGCGTATGCTTGCTGCATTACACAACTTTCTGCACAACCCGGGTTAAGATGCATAGCCAGTAAACCTACTCATGGACAGCTGTTTCGACCTTTTGGTTCTCATTAGTGTGAGTCTGGTTGTACTGGCTTTTATATATATATATATATATATATATATATATATATATATATATATATACATACATACATACACACACACACACACACACACACACACACACACACACACACACACACACATACACACTTTTAATTTAAAACCCAATATTGTTGCTTTTAATAACAATATTTTGATAGTTTAGGATAAATATCTTTACTCCCTCTTGCCGTATTGTGCTTGCTTCCGGAATTTCCAGTATTGTACTGATACAGTTACTTTGTGAATACCTTTCTTGTCTGTAATGCAGAACTGAATGCTGCAGACTCCCATTGTGGTGCAGGTCACGTATCAGTGAATGAACAAGATTGCATGAATATTGCACTCTTTATTCAGCGATTGGATAAAAATGAATGCCCTTAACACCTACGTACATCCAATCTCTGCTGCTTCCTGTGTGCTTATTCTTCCTGAAGCTTTAATTATTTATCCTTGGAGAGAATTTGACAGCTACAAGCAGTCACGACTCAGCAGTTTAACCCTAGAGTCACTGAGCCTTCATTTCCATACAGCTTACTCACAGGTCTAACAGACCCAGCTACCTAGAGGGATGTTCTCTAAAGCGTGCCACACAACATATATCATGTTGTTTTCAGTTGTGAGAAGCTATGCGCTGATAAAACAAAAGCTAATACAATATAGTTGTGTTAACACCAGCTCTTCTCATTTGATTTATAAGATAATACGTTTATTAAATACACACACGTATTGCCTTTGTAATTTTCCTGCTCCTGAAATCACCGGCTGTTTTTCTGGGCAGCCCGGGGCCCCCAATCGTGACTTTAGTTTTGAGCTAAGGGTAACCTGTCAGCAGAAATAACCCTCTCCCTCCCAAAACAACGAAACAAAATCACAATAATGCAAGTAAATTTGGTCATTTTTTTTTTTACATTTACCATTTTTTTTGTACATGAGCTTTATTATCTGAACAGTTTGCATCTATAGCAAAGGGGTTAAGAAATGCCCATAGTCATACTGTACAGTAAAGATACATTGTATAATATTGCGAAATGTATTTCCTATATTAGGACTGTGAGCTAAGGCTCACATCTCTTTTTAAATGAAGAAGCTAAAAGAATAGCTGCATATTTATATGCCATAGTCACCTATCATACACTATATACATAAGAAATCAAAGGTGAGAAGAAAGGAGGTGTCAATTTTTTTCTACTTGAGTTCGTGTACAATGTGATTTGTGTTTTTATAATAATGATATGTTGCACAGTTTGTCCACATAAATAAGAAGTGTGGCACCATTGAAATGTCAGCACTCGAGTCTGGACAGCAGCAGTTTATTCTTTTGTAGCAGCAGGACAGCAAACGTGAGTACTCATAGTAACAGTCTGGTCTGTCAGGGGAGGACGGGTGTGTCCCAATCCTCTGCCTCTAGTCACAAGTGACATGTAGTCTTGCACATCTGTTTTTACCCAGAACGGTGCTGGTTTGCACAGGTCTGCATAAAAAGCATTACTAAAATCGCATAAGCAATGTTTTTATACATTTTAACAGATGGCACTTTTAAGGCAACCCCTTACTTTATCTCCAACGTATCACTGACTCATGTAATTTTGTCCCAGATGTATGGATCTGAGGTAATTATAGGTTTGAGGGAACACATTCCAGTCACAAGGTGCCATTTCTGTAACTCCTCTGTAAGTATTGCCATTTTAAATAGGAAAAAAAAGAATGGTGTATATAGCGCTAAAAGGCTGTGAATATATAATAAACAGTGTATATAAACATATAAGGTGATAAAAAATGTGTGTGACCTTAGACACTATACCTTAATAATGTAAGGCTAAGCTGCCGAGTGAAACTAACCCAAAACACAGTTAGTACAAAGCAAAAAACAACAATACAAACCGGCGCCTACAGAGTCCCATATAGGAAAAAAGTTCAGTCCAATGTAAATAGCATATGTCAGAGTATAAATGTGCTTATCCAAATGACTCAAATGACTCACGATAAAATAAAAATATAGTCCTATACATTGCTAGTGTTTCCTATTATAATAGCCGAATACTCGAATCACAGCATTTGATCTAAAACACTAAAAACGCAGTAGCCGTTCTATAATAATAAAGAGGTAATGCGCATTGTCTTTGTGTTACATTTACGCTGGCTGCTTCGGTGATATGTTACAATACAAACATGGACCAGAATAATCAGTAAGTAAAGAAATAACAATATTGAGTTGTTACAAGTGTTTTTCAGCTTTTTGCTAGTGAGAGAATCAATTTCAATGATGCGGAAGAGCTTGAAATCAGACAGGCAATGCTAATCAACTGGGGCGGCAAAGGAATAATATAGCCAGGTTCTAAAACACCAACCGGGAAATTACAGACCTGTAAGCCTGACTTCAATAGTGGGGAAACTACTTGAAGGTTTAATACGGGATAATATTCAGGAATACCTAATGGAAAACAAAATTATTAGTAATAGTCAGCATGGATTTATGAAGGATAGATCTTGCCAAACTTACCTTATTTGTTTTTTGAGGAGGTAAGTAGGAATTTAGACCAGGGTAATGCAGTGGATGTGGTCTTCTTAGATTTAGCAAAGGCTTTGGATACGGTTTCACACAAGTGGTTGGTGTAGAAAATAAAGAAAATTGGAATCAGTAATAATATATGCACCTGGATTGAAAACTGGTTAAAGGACAGACAACAGACGGTTGTCATAAATGGAACTTTTTCAGGTTGGGCTAGAGTTGTGAGTGGAGTACCTCAGGGATCGGTACTGGGACCCCTGCTTTTTAACTTGAGGTTGGGATCGAGAGCAAAGTCTCCATCTTTGCCGATGATACTAAATTGTGTAAGGTAATAGAATCAGAGCAGGATGTAATTTCTCTTCAGAAGGACTTGGAGAGACTGGAAACGTGGGCAGGTAAATGGCAGATGAGGTTTAATACAGATAAATGTAAGGTTATGCATTTGGGATGCAAGAATAAAAAGGCGACTTACAAATTAGTAAGTAGTAAGACCACACCTTTAATATGGAGTACAATTTTGGGCACCAATCCTAAGAAAAACATTATGGAACTAGAGAGAGTGCAGAGAAGAACCACCAAATTAATAAAGGGGATGGACATTCTAACTTATGAGGAGAGGCTAACTAAATTAGATTTATTTACATTAGAAAAGAGGTGTCTAAGAGGGGATATGATAACTATATACAAATATATTCGGGGACAATACAAGGAGCTTTCAAAAGAACTATTCATTCCACGGGCAGTAAAAAGGACTCTGGGCCATCCCTTGAGGTTGGAGGAAAGGAAATTTCACCAGCAACAAAGGAAAGGGTTCTTTACAGTAAGGGCAGTTAAAATGTGGAATTCATTACCCATGGAGACTGTGATGGCAGATACAATAGATTTCTACAAAAAAAGGTTGGACATCTTTTTAGATGGGAAAGGTATGCAGGAATATACCAAATAAGTATACATGGGAAGGATGTTGATCCAGGGATTAATCCGATTGCCAATTCTTGGAATCAGGAAGGAATTAATTTTTCCCCTTAATAGGTTTTTTTTGTTTGCCTTCCTCTGGATCAATAAGTAAGTATAGATATAGGATAAAGTATCTGTTCTCTAAATTTAGCATAGGTTGAACTTGATGGACCTACGTCTTTTTTCAACCTCATCTACTATGTAACTATGTAACTATGTAACTCTAAAACCCCTTCATTAGCCGAGAGTAATGCAACATGTAGACATAAATGAAAAGAAAGTAAAAGGTGCAGTGCAATAATGCATGCATATAGTCTTTTATCTACTTCCCATTGCATCAGCTATGCATTTCCAACGTTTCAAAAACATGTTAGGGAGAACATTTTTCTCTTGCTGATTTAACAACTTTAATAGAACAAGCGTCGGAGCGCAAACAGGTGCCCAAATATAGGAAGTGTATAAATAAAGTGCACAAATGAAGTACAACACAATCTCATTCAAGGCAATGAGCCAAAATGTGCTAATTTTTTTTTTCAAATAAGACCTACTCACATGAAGTGGGTAGGATAAAAGCGAAGATAAGGCTCCTTAGAGCAATGTATAACTGGATTTCAGAATAACAGCTTTTGCAGATATTGATTCACAGTGTATTGTGGATATGAAAAGACAAAATGCAAAAAAACGGGCATATTGTGATACTGTATTGCAGGCCTGCACAACATACAGCCTGCGACGGCCTCCCTTCACTGGTAAGGAAAGAAGGCACGTGTGGCCGTATGCTGTATGCAGCGGTGCGCAAACTGGGGGGGGGGGGGGGCGCAGGCTGCGTGTGGGGAAGCCTGGGGGCGGGCAGAGCTGAGCACGGGTGGCCAGAAGCTCACAAGCTCCGTGCTGCTGCTCCCTGTGTGATCTCTGCCTGCACCGGGGGCGGGGCCTTCCCTGCACACACACAGCCTCTCCTCCTCCTGTCCCAGTACTCAGCCGCACATGGGGGACTGCAGCAGGCTTATAGTGAAAGTGAGTGAGCAGGCTTGAGAGAGTGAGAGAGTGGGGGAATGGAAGAGAGTGTCATATTGAGGGGAGGGGAAGAGTGTCATATTGAGGGGAGGGGGAGAGTGTGTCATATTGAGGCGAGGGGGAGAGTGTGTCATATTGAGGAGAGGGGGAGAGTTTGTCATATTGAGGGGAGGGGAAGAGTGTCATATTGAGAGGAGGGGGAGAGAGTCATATTGAGGGGAGGGGGAGAGTGTCTTATTGAGGGGAGGGGGAGAGTGTCTTATTGAGGGGAGGTGGAGAGAGTGTCATATTGAGGGGAGGGGGAGAGAGTGTCATATTGAGGGGAGGGGGAGAGTGTGTCATATTGAGGGGAGGGGGAGAGAGTGTCATATTGAGGGGAGGGGAGAGAGTGTCATATTGAGGGGAGGGGGAGAGAGTGTCATAATGAGGGAAGAGAGACATGGGGGGCTGCTGACATGGGATGCTGACGTTGGGGGGGATGCTGACATGGGATTCTGACTTGGAGGGGATGCTGACTTGGGTGGGGGGATGCTGACATGGAATGGGCTGGGGGGATGTGGAGTGGGTATTGTGTGTTTTATGTGGAGGGGGGTATTGTGTGTTTGATGTGGAGGGGGGTATTGTGTGTTTTATGTGGAGGGGGGTATTGTGTGTTTGATGTGGAGGGGGGTATTGTGTGGGTGAGGGGGAGAGATGGGGGTATGAGAGATAGATGGGGAGTATCGTAAAGGTTGATAGTGAGGGGTTCTGGGGGAGATATGAGGATGATGATGAGAGGTGCTGGAGGAGAGATGATGATGATGATGATGATGATTTTACCCGTGCGGCCCAAATTTTATTTTCCTTGGAGCAGTTCGGCCCTTCTCACTTTACGAGTTGGGCAGGCCTGCTATATTGTATTAAAAACAGAACTGTACAGGTTACACTCACAATGAGCCCAACGGCCATGTGCGGTGAGACCACACAGAATCTTGCAAGAGAAAACTGTTCCTGTTCACCCTCCGTACTCTGGATGCGTGACTCCTGGTTTCAGCGTGTGACAAAACTTTGGTTCCGTCAAACGCACCGAGGTCGAATCTCAGTGTTTCAGTGTTTCCACAGGCATCAGATTTTCAGAACAGAGAGTCACTGGAGAATCAAATCAAGTGTAGATTTAGCCTAACGCACTTCATTCCTTTAGGGCTTCCTCAGAGGCTATAGTGTGCCAGTCCCCAGCCCCTCTGAGGCCTCAAGTATACCAGAAACTGCGGAGCTGCAGAGCGACCCGGTGACGTCATCGTAGCAACGTATCGGCGCTACATGTGCACATGCAGAAGCGATTTGTAGCACTACTGCAGGGAGACACGGCCAGTTCATTCTCTCTCTATCTCTCTTTATTTATATATATGTGTGTGTGTGATTGGTTTGTTTAAGACGCACTGTGATTGGCCGTGCACATCACGTGATGCAGCCGTCGCCTGCGAAAAACAAAATCTTCATGAGACAGAACCTTTGCAGCACGTCGCGGCGCGATTGGTATGTGCGCTTTCATTGCATTTTATTGTTTTGTGTTGATGCTGCGCGGCATTGCGCAATCGCGCGTGATTTCTGGTTAATCACGGCCTGATGAAGCTCTAAAGGAGATGATTTATAATCTGATTTAGTCAATACTACATTTTCCTGGATTAAGGTACAGTAACACAGAAAAACCTACAGGGCATTATTAATAGCCAATGGAACCCTGCATATTATCTGCATAGAAACGTTCCATAGCACAATCTGCCAGCCCTGAGCTGGTTAGATTGCAGAGATAATGCAAAATCTGGTTTGCACTGAGTAAGCAATTTGCAGATTTGTGTTGCATTATTTCTACAGTACACATAAATGTCCATTGCATTCTTCAGATTTCTAGCCATTTCTCTTCAATAGGGGCTTCAATAAACATCTGCACTTTGTACAATACATGAAAATGGACCTCTTTTAAAATGCTCAAACAGTCTAAAGACTCAACGTGGCACAGCCTTTTCTTTAACTTTTAATACACCCACAGCCTTTAAGTAAATAATTGACCATTATTTGTTCTTTTCTATTCCCTATAAAATCCTAATGATTTCATTGACAAATTCCAACAGATTCTTGTTCCCGTGTGCGTTTCCATGGCAACCCTTGTTGCTAAGGGAGGGTTCTCCGAGTACATCACACTGTTTGCAGCTGTATGAATTGTTCCCATGGAAAGTCAGGTAGACGGAAATGTTGCTATTTGTGCTAATGCTCTTGCTTTAAACACCCCTTCAGCACTGGAAGAATCTGCACGGCATCTCAGCCCCCAATATCCCCAAAGGGCTTATATCAAGCCATTTTTTTTTACTGTTCCTCTTTTTCATGACTAGATCAGATCCCCTTGTCCTACACCACACTGCCTCTCAGCCTTTTTGGGGGTCTGAGGAGGCCTTCTCTAAAGATATAGAAGCTTTTCTGACTGCAGATAATAGGGTTTAGATCAGGGGTGGCCAACTCCAGTCCTCAGGGTTTCACCAACAGGTTGGATTTTCAGGATATCCCTGCTTCAGCACAGGTGGCTCAAACAGTGGCTCAGTTGAAGACTGCACAACCTGTGCTGAAGCAGGCATAACACGAAAACCTGACCTGTTGGTGGCCCTTGATGACAGGAGTTGGCCACCCCTGGTTTAGATCAATTGAAGCTGCTCTGCAACTTACGTCTGGTCTTTTGGAGAGGTTGTCAGTTGTCTGTGGTGTATGGTGTGTAAAAATGTCCACACCTTAAAACCCATCCTTGCTGGCTTGCCATGATATATCTGATAAAGTGCAGGCTTGGGTAACTGGCAACATACAGTACAATAGGTTACAACAAAAGGGGGAGGGGGTGATAGTCACTTCACTCTGATAAAGGGTATTGGAGCTTATCAGCATTAACTCTCATTCCTTCCCCGGGCAGCTGACGCAGGATCAAACTCTGCTAGCCCTTGTCGGAGCGTAGTTAATGCAGGGTGAAGGAGCCTTCTTAGTGCTTCCTGTAGCCTGTCTAAAGAAAGGTGAACATTTACATGATTACTAGTCTTAGTTAGCACGTTATCAGCTGCTTTTATGTAGGAAGCTGGTATCTCAGAAAATATATAAGAATGCTGTATACATGCGGTGCTTTATATTAACTCAAAGTTGTGCACCAAATGACACTGGGAAAATAGACAGCCAGCCTAAAAATACAGAACAGAATTTAGATGACATTTCTGTATAATATCATTTGTAGACATTGTAATTATATAAGCAATGCTGTTTCAAGAGGCAATAGTCTCTATGGTTGCATATTACCTCAAGACTGCAGCATGTTTCAAACTATTTTGCATATTAAAGCTTCCTACGACTGCAACTGGGCAGTTATTGCAGAATGATCAGCACTATTGCTTTTGTATTTTTTGCCTTTTTGTGGGGAGCAGGCAGAATTTTAAATATTTTTTTTGTTAAATGTGGTTTGGTTATACATTATGCGGTTGTGAGTATATCACTCGTATCTAAACAATAACAGCCCGGTATTCATACAAATATCTTACTTCAAAATGTTCTGTCTGAGAGAACTTTTGTTCTCTGATATTAATGTAAAGAATATAATGTGCCAGGTATGTGTAAAATTCAGCTGCTGTGGTTTGATGCCGCCTCCATGGATATGATCACGATGTAATGTATACCGTTACAATCTGTAATGGAAAATATATATCTTTTTACAGCACACCTGCATGAGTGGACTTTACTAATGCAAAAGACCGTGGCATAGAAGGCTATATACAAATTGACAGAACAATCCAATTTGCCCGAACTCTTGAGTGGTATACTCACATTACTTAGTATACCGAAGTACAATTCAGTGGGAACACTTTGCCCCCAGACATGCGTTACACTTTTACCAGGGTAAAGTGCACTAAAATGTTTACACGTTACAATCAGGAAGTCAAAATGTATGTGCCATGAATCATTCTTATTCCCCAAATCATGCCATGGCCAGAGTTATAGAGGTTCCCCACACAGAACCTTTTATATGGCTGCATTCTACCCTTTCTTCCTGACATCCAACCTTTGCAGTAATAATACTGTTGGGAAGAAGCAAAGAAAGACCTGTAAGGGATTATTCATGTATATCAAATATATATATTTATGTTTTTCCTTGTTTCTTTCTATTATAGGATAATATTTGTAATGGCTGGTATCTATTGTTAATAAGGGGTTAAATATCCTACATGTTTTGTGCAACCTATTAATCAAATGAAGATCCTGTTAGAACGATTGTGCACATTCATGAATGAAGCAGGTTTCTTGAAATCCACGTTGTGATATCTGGCTTTCTCATAAACAGCCAACGCACTGTGTTTTAAAAAAAAAAAAAAATTAACATCCACTTCTTTTTCATGCTAAGAAGATGTATTCATTTGTCTCTGAGCAGTTTAATTCGGTTACATTCAGTCGTATGAAAGATGCTGCCTGTGATCAAAATGGACTCTTCCACTATTTAGCAAGCCTTTGTTGAATGAGTCATCCAAGCAGCCTCTCATTGGATGGAATGGTTAGCACCCAAGGGATTGCCAGGCAGAGGCTGCTTGGCCCTACTTCATTCACAGAATTATTGGTATGCTAGCCAGCCCTTTCATTCACATAAACAGAGTTTCATTCACATTTTGCCATTTTTATTTGTTTCTAATGAAGAGAGACATTTGGGAATAATAGGGCTTTTTTGTTTGTTAGATAACAACTGAAACAATCTATGATGTGAGTATTTGCTGTTGCTATGCTAGCAGACAGAAGGGGAAAGATGAATGCTGTGTGGATACTGCAGCGGGTTTGCCGTGTGCTAATGAAAGGCTATTCTGCACATCACTAGAAACTCGCTCTTACATTAAATAGGACATTTCCATTATTCATCACTCCCGGGAGCAGAGGTGCTGACTTATTTGATGTGTCATAAATTAGGCTAATTAAATACCTTTATTTGAAAGTTTATTTAGTGCTTTTGTGCTTTCTGTGCTGCAGTCGTATTACGTAAGGAAAAAGAAAGGGAGAAAAAGCACCTCTTAGATCTGTTGTTTGCAATGTTTTGTAGTGTGTTAATTCAGTAGGAAGATCTGTGCTGTAAAATCATATAGTGAAAGGATTGAGAGAAATGAAGTGCTTAGCTTTTAATCTACATTAAATATTAATTACCTTAAAGAGTTTTGTTTTTCAAGTAAATGTAATATATTGTTTAACGAAAAAACATGCTACAGTGATTTGTTTGCCTAAAAGAGGAGCAAATGAATTGTAATATTCTGTACGTTACTGAAGGAGATACATTTATAAGGCAGTATTTTTACGATTGGTTTGTTATTTTACTACCTTTGCTATTTTAATATTCTGCTTGCCCTTCAAACATACTGTAGTATAGCTTTTTTTCTTTTTTTGTTCTTTAAAAATTGGATATTAATTTGTGAAGGAAAACTGCCTTTTGTTAACCTGTTTACATCTGATCAGTAGCTTTTATAAAGATATGGGAACACTTGTTAACACTGAGATAATGACGTGTGCATGAAATACTGTTCAAAATGGATTCAAATGGCAGCAACAGGCACCTTTTCGTCTTTATTTGATC
Source organism: Ascaphus truei (assembly GCF_040206685.1). Taxonomy (NCBI): domain Eukaryota; kingdom Metazoa; phylum Chordata; class Amphibia; order Anura; family Ascaphidae; genus Ascaphus; species Ascaphus truei. The sequence continues at coordinate 193,926,680 of NC_134483.1, read as the reverse complement.
ACTTTTGTAACATTACAGTACATTATAGGGGCACCGTTTTCTGTTTAGATTTTCCAGAGTCATTTTTGTTTAAGCAGAATACCCCAGAGTTGCAGATATTGCAAATAAAACGTTTATGATATTGAGAATATAATTTTGACACGTTGCTTCACACAGCTGAGCTTCGGAAGAGTCTTCTGACAAGGATATGTGGCAGGTGTATATTACAGGCAACTTCATTTAGTTATTTCAAAGTGTGCACCTTCTTTAGAAAGAGGGCACACAATTAAAAGACTGGAAGAAAATATCCGTTTGCGAAGTTGGGGATAGGAAATTTGAGAATTGATTGGTTCTAGTGTGCTGTAAGTGGGTGGATGTTTTTTGTGCTACAGGAAGTGATTTGCAGTGTTCACTGAGCCTTTTGTTGAAAAGGGTGTCCTCATTTGTGTGAGTCATGCTTTTGCTGTGAGCGAGTTGGCAGCTCTAACCAGAACTGGAATGTCATAGAGAACTGTCTGCTACTGCATCCATTCTAAACGTTCACCCAAAAGAAAGTAGAGACATCTTTTTTTTCTCCTGAAAAACTCAGTCCAGCGTTGTATGTGCTTATTTTTGAAAAAAATTTGAGACATTTTTTATATATATAGATATATGTATATATATATAAAATCGATTTCTCGTGTGCCATTATGAATCTCTGGCAATGTTAGCACGGCTGGTTCTCAGGTCGGCGTCAGGTTTGCCAGAGCATATGAAAGAAACCAGATAGAAGGGCATGCTTCAACGTACCAAGTATAACCGCTTCAAGAATGAATCTGTGACATCGGTTGATGGTCTCTTGCACAACCTGTCCATGAACAGTAAAGTCTCCGCAGTAACCGGTACCTCAGCTACACCTCCGTGCCCGGTTCCGACAGATGTTCCACAAAAGGACCAAGAAGATGGACCCACCACTCTTTGCACATTCATCCACAAAGTGTCCCACTTGAAACTCTCCAGCTCCGGCAGCCTGTTGGGTATCAAAAGCCTTTCCTCTGCAGTAAAAGAGCGTACCGGCTCCAAGTTACAGGGTAGCTCTCCTGCTCTTAGCACAGCAGCAGGAGCCTCAGACAGCACATGTAACCTTGTCTCTACCCCTCCGTGTTCTCAGCAGGACGTGAGCAAGATGAGCACAGGCAAAAAAACACGGTTGGAAGAAATGCATCTGGGAGGTGAAGATTTGAATCAAAGTAGCAGCTTCGTCAATAAACCTTCTCGAGGATGGCTGCACTCGAATGAGAAGATCCTGGGACCTGGAGTGACGTACGTTGTGAAGGTTGGTCGGCTTTCTACCCTTCTCTGTGTTTTTTCTTTTTTTATCAATGAACATTTCGGTTTGCTTTCAATGGCAGCAGTTACATTATTTGTAGAAAAGCTGTGTGTTCAGTTTCTACATCTATCTGATGCATGGCGTGGTTAGTGTAAAGAACACTGAGTCCAGCTGTTTAGTAAAATGAAGACAGTGTAGACCTGTCACATAAAAACAACTCTATATTTTTGGTGTGTTCTTATCCTCACTTAGTTTAAATATTTGTATATTCCAAACACACAAGGCTTTTGTTCCGATGAATCCTACATACAGCCAAAAACATGTACGATATATTCATGAATGCAGTGCCTGTTAGATGATAGATTTTTCCTAATGTTAATAGAAATATTTAGTTAACTAAGTAGAGAGCAAAAACATGAAAGAAATTAATTAGACAATTTTTATTTTATTATTACCAAGAATAAAAACATTACCGTCTCTGTTATAATCTCCAGATGAATGTTTTCTAACCTGTTGTATAGAAACATGAATAAAGGGTTCCTGTGTAATTTTAATGATGGTGAGCAAGAATCAAAGTACATATTCTAACATGAGATATACGCTTATGATGTGTTAGTACAGGCATTTATATGCACATTGCACACATCATTACATTACTAAAATGTTCACAAAAACAATTGATATAACAAAGTAACTATTGCCTTTTATTTCTGCCCTTCGGACAACAGTGGTAAAAAAATTCTAAAACAATAGCACAGTGTACTTTTTGGAATGTCTTCACATATTTGTTTTGTAGAATGAACATACTTAGCTCTGCCTACTTTTGTATATTGCAGCTTTGAAGGTGTGACGGTTTTTTATTTACTGCAGTGCTCATTTAATTCTTTATCTATTGTGGAAAAATTTAGTTGGTGTATGTATGTATGTATATCTATATAATAAATATATATAAATATATATATATATATATATATATAAATAAATATATATATATATATATATATATATATACACACACACACACATACTGTCCCTTAAATAACTCCTCTCATATCACCGCACATATCAAGTACAGACACTGATCTTTCCGAGAGAAGTCGGGGCTATTTAGCTCAGTGTCCTACGTAGACCAGGATTGGCTCCACTCATGGTGTCCTTGGTCCGTTTCCCACCCTGAGACATTTTCGCCTCTACCTCATTTGTGAGAAACACTAATAAAATATTGTATGCTGTGATGTTTCAGAGATGATGTAAACACATTTTAACCAATAAAATACACTAAACACCAGGTATAGTTGTGGTGTCTCTTGGTTTTAGGTGATCTTTAGTAAACCGTTAAACATGAAGCCTTTTGGTTTATAGGTCAAATTGACGACATAATATATTTGAATATGTGCTTGATCAAAGTAATGGGAAAGCATGAAATCATGAAGTAGTTTCTATTGACCAACATCTTATATAATGCCCATAGACTTAGGGCAAATGGACATTTCACAAGGCTTCATGTTTTGCAAAAATACCAACAATGCATGTGATTTCCAAAGCCTTATGCAATATGGTCATATGTGCTGTCAATTCATATGAATTGGATTATCTCATTCAAAGAACAAATGTTTAAGAAAAGATCACTCAAAGAAACCCTACACTCATTTCAATTTGCAGCAAGATGAAATATTCCTAGGAAATACAGAAATTGGGTGCAATGTATAATTATATACATCAGTTTACCTCTATATACAGTATATATATATATATATATATATATATATATATATATATATATATATATATAGTACATTTTATTATTGCCGGGTGACATGATTTGTGCTATGGGAGAGTAACATGATGATTTTTTTTATATTTTTGCATGGATGATCCATTCTCTGCTAAAAATGGTGTATAATACCCAAACATCTTTATTCAAGTGAGTAAAGGGTTTGGCCATTTTAGTCATAATACTCTGTCCGCAAGGTGTCCTATGGAATAGCACCGGTTAGTAAATATGGCCCCTAATCTTTAAAGTAAAAGGGAAATATGTGCACTTACATAGGCTGCATACAAGAACCTCCTCCTTGCAGATTTGATGCAAACTGGCAAAAAAATTATAACGGGTTTATTAAAGAAAAAAATACCATCAAGAGAAAAAAAAAATTCTCTGCTCAATTTGCTCCTATTTTTGCCTCCATTTTGCAGCCTGGAGATAATGATGCATAACTTCAGTATTGCTTTAGAAATGTTAGAATGTTTGATTTGTTTGGGTTTTGTGGATTTACTTGGAAAGGGTGTCTCCCTTTGCACCCAGGTGCCAGGTGATTCACATAAGCATCTATAGTGGATGCATGTTTTTTTACTGTACTGCACTGTATGGTGTATTTAAGGGTAAGTCCCTCCGAGGACCAAAGTGAACTAAAAGCAGTGGTATATTCCATTGGTTATTGCAGCAACCTCAAACAATGGTTTGCGTTTTGGAGGCCATTTTGTTTCCCCTGGTGGGAGATTTAAGACCAGCAACTTCTCCAGTAAGTATCTTGGGCATCGTGACATCCGTGTAGCTAAGAATAGCGCGGCTTCGCTCTGGCTCAAATCCTATATACACTGTGTTCAGTAAAAAAGGGACCTCTTTTATTTTTCATCAGATCTTGAAGAAAAATCACTAAACTTTCATGAAAATGTTGGCAATTATAGGTCTGTCACAGTAGATTATTACATTTAAGAATGATTTGATAATCTATACTTTGGAATTCGTGACCACATGATGACCTCATCAAGTGCACAGTTACAAAATGGTGTTCAGCAAAGAAAATAAGCAAGTTATAAAGTGCTTGGGGCAGAGGAATTCAAGTCCAAAATGCTTACATAAAATGTTTCCTGGTAAAGCATGGTCACTAGGAGGACGGGAAAAAAACGAATTAGTAAAACAACGTATCGTTCAGAAGTGGGAGCAGCTGGATCAGCGCATTATCAATTATGCAACCAGACTGGTGTTCTCATCTTCAGGCGTGTGTTTCAGCAGGAGGACATTTTGAACACACACTTTGAACTCAAAACTTTATAGTCATTTTAGTGTTTCAGATTAGATTGCAACAGGTTAACACATTTATGAGCTACAAAGGAAAAACTCCCATTACTTGTTTAATGAATATGAGCCTACCGTAGTGTATCTGGTACATGTTGACACAATGCAGTGACATCAATTTAGTTATCAGTTGATTGTCTACATTGTGCTTCTTGTATAATGTTAAACTATATGACAGACCTACAATTGTGAAAATGTTCATGGGGATTGAGCGAGCAATATAAAAAATATGATGAAAACGAAAGGGATCCCTTTTTTCCTGAACACGGTGTATATAGGATTGGAACCATTTACCTATTGTATGTATGCATATAAATAGTGTTTTTTTCTAGAAAAAAAGGTGAGGGAATCCTGACGTGACAATGGGACCGGGGGGGGGAAATTATTCTTGCACATGCGCAATAATATACACATTTATTGACATTTCAAATTCGTTTAGAATCTGTTATTATTTTTGTAAATAAGAATTATTACATTCTGATTGTTTTATAAAACGTAAAAATTATGAAAAAAGGTAAAGAAACTGCATTCCCCCTGAAAAACATACACACACACACACACACACACACACACACACACACACACACACACACACACACACACACACACACACACACACACACACACACACACACACACACACACACACGTACATGTGTGTTAAACAATAAAAAAAAAAAGAGCAAGCCATGATTTCTGCTCTAAGGTTATATACGCTTATAGTGATGACGATGACGTCAGGCTGTGGTTGCTGGAAAAATCAAATTGAGATGACTTCCAGCGATCGCGACCAAGCCGTCGCTCCATCGCGCCATCGCATCACGCTTACTATAAGCACTATAAGCGCAGCCTAAGTTTAGGTGTCTAACACATTTTAAATACATCATGCAACTATAAGTATTCGTAAATATTTATTTTAATGTCCCCATAGTAACCAAATGCTTTGGAGGGTCTTTACAATCTTTATGTAATCTTTTATTGGGATACGACTGTAAACTGCAGTAGAGGCAAAATGTTGACTCAGGTTTCTTCCCGTTCTTCATAATATACAAATGAGTCTTGTTGTGGTGAAAGGTGTAATCCCCATACTGTACCTGTCTTGTTTTATGTATACATGTCCCAGGGTGATCTCCTTTATACAGAACATTGTCTATCTCTTCTAAAAATATATATTTTAAAGGATCTTTAATTCTTTAAAATAAAATATCATGAGCAGCAGATAAGCTCAGATGTCAGCCAGCTTGCAATGCATCAAGACAATAGAGAATTCAGTCTTTAGAGAATAGTCAGATGTGTTCTGATTGCCAACACTGGAAATAGTGAATTTGCAGGTGGCCATCTTGCTCTCTTCCAGATTGCTGTTGACTCTAGAGGCCCCTGGAAGGCAAGCAAAGCCTTGGTTTTACTAAAGGAGACCACTCTCTTGGGTACATGGGATGTTACCTCTTAGCACTGTCTGCTAAAGTAAATAACCCTGGTTAGAGACGTAGGGGGTAGATCTTCCGATGGTTACTATATTTTTAACATTACGCTATCTCAATTTAACATATCAATATCCGTAACGTTTATCCACAAAGCTGTTCAACGCTACGATTTTGAGCCATTTTCTTCAAAACGTCAAATTTTAACGGACCTTGGGCTTCTTCATAAGCAAATTATATGGCAATGAGCACTTAATATATCAACAGAGATCCTCAGACCTCCGTTACTGTTAACACATCGATATTTAGTGCCAGCTAAAAGCTGCCCTTACTCGCTTCTAAACCCTGAGCAGCATTGTGTTATTTCCCCAAATAGCCTACAAGGGGAAGGTCTTAAGTGGTACCCATATGAATGAACTGCGTGTAGAATTTAACCCATTCATTACATGTGTTATACTTATTTATTATATTTATACAGTGGAACATAAAAATGACTGCAACAGATTAATATTAAATGTTTTTTTGTTTTTTTAGGGATTAACTACTGTATATGTTGTTTAATGGTGAAAGTTATATATGTTTATGTGGCCTACTATTGTATATAATATTTATTGTATAAAGTATGAGTTACCTGAATGAATCTACATAGCTGTATGAGAGCATGTTTTTTTTTTTTAAAGATAAATCAGTTCTGGAGCATTAAATAATACTTACATTTTTTTTTATTGTATTCAACGCAATGCCATTTTAATGAATTTTAACATCCTAAGCATCCTTTCATTTCTATAGCAGGTTTTAAAGCAGCAATTTAGGTTAACCTAAAAAAAAACATATATACACATATATATTTTTTCTTCACCACAAGTTTGAAGCAGGAGGTCTCTGAAGCCGAACCAAGCCAACCCATTTTCCGGTGACCCCCTGCCCCCTGAAGACACCCACCTCCACAGTCGCTCCTGCATCCCTGCAGGCAGAGAAACTGTACCCCTAATCTAATGATGGTCCAAATGTCCCACGTCATGCAGGCCAACCAGAAGCCATGACGTCATCCCGTGCGCGCTTCCATTGGCCCACGTGACCCGGACCTTTAAACTTCACCGGGATACCGGCATCCCCCACGGAGGCAAGCTTCTGGGGAAGCAGGGGGTCCCGGAGCCCAAATCAACACATTTCAGCTCTTGAGAGTCCCCACCCCAATTCTGCAATAAAAAAATGAATATACAGCTCAACCTGTTATAGCGCGATCTGCTACAACGCAGATCCGCATATAACGTGCTGTGAGCTTGGCTCCCATTTTTTTTTGGCAAGAGACGAATGTCCGGCTACACACACACACACACCTCTCTTGCTGCTGCTGCTGCCAGTGCCTCCCATCCCCTCCCCCCCCTGCTGAAGGTCAGAAGAGGAAATTATGTTGAATGTTAGAAGCAGACTAAAAGATCTTCGCAATAGCTTAAAAATAAAAAAAAGGATCTGCATTCGTGACAGTTCAATTATTAATTACATAATTAGGGGGTGTCACTGCCGATACTAACTAGCCATTTACAATGTATTGTTATTTTGAGCCTCACTGTAACAGTGAAATGAGGTGTTGCAAACACCATCTGTAAGGCATTCTAAAGATGGCATTTAAAGAACTTTACACTTTGCTGCTATAATTTATAAATGCTTAGTTTCTTGGTTTCTCAATACTAATGTTAAAAGAGTCATATAATTAAAATATATTACACATGTGCAATATGTAGCTATTTATGAGAATTATCCATATCTTCAACATTACATTTTCATACTGTTGGGATATTTCAAGCATTGACATTAAATTGTCTATCCACATCCCTGACGAAGTGCTCTGAGCAGCATGAAACTTATTGTATGAGCTACAGAAGCCACAAGGGCAGATCAAGCAAACAACCAGCAGGCAGCAGCATGGGAACAGGCCAACGTGGCTATCCCGGACACAAGCCACGGAAGCTCACATTACATATTACCTGGACTTTTCCAAAAAAGCACTCCAAGAGGCTACAACTATAATGAACTACAGTATGTACTAAGTGGAAACTTTGCAAGATCATTGTGTTACTTGCAGAATATACTATGCCAGGAGATACTTCTTTCTGCACTTCTTTTTTTCAGTCGTTAAATAGTCGATAACATATATATATATAAATATATATATATATATATATATATATATATATATATATAAAGTAATGGGGGACAAAAAGGCTTTATTTCGCTTTCAGGATCCTACGCACCAAAGAACACACCCGAACACACCCCCCCTTTGGGGGGCTACCTCGCGCCATCCCGATGGTGAGCAGGTTACCCCGCGTGCATTCCTGACCGGTGAGCAAGCTACTCCGCACGGTCCTGCGTGGCCCCGATCGGCGAGCAGGAGGGGAAGCCCTAGTGCGGATCCACTCCCACCTGGAACAATCTCAGTGCCCAGGCGCTGCACGCGACTTGCCCACATGGCCCACCCTGTGGCCAACCCCTGTCCGGAGAAGGACGCACAAGGCCTGGCAGGAGCAGATCGAAGTACAGAGGGGACAATAGTAGGGGGAGCACCGGAGTGCTCCGCTGTAGGCGGGATAGCGTGGCGAGCACTGTTCTGCGGCGGCCAATTTTTATTTTTTCCGCAATCCCGCTTATAATGCGGTCTCATTATGTGAACCCCGGGCACCACGTTAAAATGGGGTTCAGCTGTATATATTTTTTTTTCTAAAGTCAACCCGCACTGCTGCTCCAACACACTTCCCCAGCAGTGCAAGATGTCTGCAGCACTTTTCTAATTTGTTGCCAACATTCCCAGCAGTTTGAGCTGCAAACTGTAACAATAGGTAATGTTACCGTAGTAATTTAAGAATACATTGTATCTACTGAGTTACACTGACTGAAGGACTAATTGACACTGAAAGGCAGCCATTTAGTGAACCCTGGGAAGCAGGATCTTTGCTGATCAATCACAGGAGAATTAATCAAAATTAGCAGTCTCACACATATAGGTATGGAGATCCTTCAGGGGTAAGTTACACTTTCAGTCTTCCCCTATGAGCTGCTGTAGTTTACCATGTCCAGTATCTCCTGGTCTACCTCTTCCAGCAGAGCCTCATTTCTGTAGTACAGATAGCCACTGTCTGTATCTGCTATGTCAAGAGGCTCCCCCAGCGATGTCACCACTGTGTCATGCTTCTTCAGGACCTCAGGGTAGCATGACATCGCCTGCTGAATCCACAGTGACCTCCTCACAGAGGTCTGGAGATTCCAGTCATGGGTGCCTGGCTCTGTCGTTTTGCTGAAGACACATCCAACCTGCAACCGAGCCATGCTTGCAGATGTTGGTCAGGGCTGCTCTGGGTGCCCTCACATCTCCTCAGAACTTCCTGATTGGGTGAGATTGGCTACTGGGGCATTCTGCAGCCTCATCCTCAAAGTGATTGCTCTCCAGAGCATAGTTCTCATTGGGCAATGGCCCAAATGTGACAGCTTTTGGCGTTTTGTTTGTATTCCTCAGGAGATTAAATATGACATCTCTCAGCTCTTCAATTTGCAAGGTTCCTGCTCAGACCACCTGCTTGTATAACCCAACAACATTGAGGGTGCCATCTCTCTCCAGGAGCCTGGCATTACACACCCAGAACTGTTGACACTGTTTGTTTTCAGGGTACTGGCTCTGACCAGTACTATTCAAGCATTCTGAGGCCTCTGTAGATTCTTAGGGCCTTTTTAAGGCAAATTTTCAGTCCTGAATGTTTTCACAACCCAAGTCTTTCTTGTGTTAATCCTGCTTTGTGTAACCTTACCAGATTTGCATCTGTAGCAGAATCCAAAGTTAAAGAGTGAGGAGGAGACAGGTAGAAGGTGGCTTGTACAAAGTGGGACTGCAAACCAAAACCAAGAGGGCTCTGTCAGTGTGTCAAGTAAATGTATACAAATGTTCTGTGAAATAAATATCGTGAAGGAGTTAATATACTAAGCATAAGCTATGTAACTTAGTGCAGTTAAAAACGGCAATATACCAGTGAAGCTACAGTAATTACCTGTAAGTAAGTAGAGTAAAGAGTGCATTTGCAGGGACCTTACTGGGAGATCGTATACCTTGAAAAAGGATGGACTGGCCTCCCACAAACTGCTCAATAAGCAGTTGCAGGTGGATTGGCTAAATACATTCACACCCTAATAGTGGTGCCCTCTAGGAGCGTGCTGCTAAGTATATACCAGTTATTAACTGCACTAAGTTACATAGCTAATGCTGAGTATATTAACCCCTTCAGGGTATATTTCACAGAACCATTGTATACATTTAGCATAGGGACCTGCTATTGAGACTTACCTTGACGTTGGTTAGCAGGCTTGGCATTATTTGATCAAAGGATGTAACCAAAAGTCTCCTTTGTTTTATAGATTTCGTTTTCACTATGTATATGTATTTCTCCATTTATTGCTATCCCAATGGGAGAAGCGCAGGGATTAATTTTCTGTTTTTGCACTTATAGTTTATGCTAAAGGCACAATATGCCACATATATTAATTTTAGTTACATCTTTGTAGGTTTCAGAAATGATTAATGTGCTAGTTTTATCTAAACCAGTCAGAAATTTCCTTAAAATTTCATCACCGCCAAAGCGGAGTTACTGTCTTCACAAGAGAAGGCCAAAAAGTCACTGGCAAGTGAACGCAACGAGCTAACCAATGAGGTCAAGGCTCTTCTGTAGGGTAAGGGAGACTCTGATCACAAGACGAAGAAGACGGAGATGCATCTTCAAGATTTGCAGATCACAGAGCGGGATAGAGTCCGGACTTAGCTGGCAGAGAGAGCCAACAGACTGCTGGATGCTCAGGAGCTTTTCCAAAAAGTAACACGCCAAAAGTTGAGCTTCAACACTAAAATCAAACAATTGAAAGACAAGAAAGTAGTGAAGTACCAGTCTGCGGGCCCAGAAGGCCTAGTACTTGCCCCGAAAGGAAAAACTCAAACTGGAAGGCAATGAAAAAGAATCGATGGATGTCAGACGTCTGTGACAATGAGGCTGGTGCACGGGAATAGTGCATGAGCCGCGTCACAGGACAATGTTACGCTGGGAAGGGGTTATGTGATACCATCACTGTCCTCTAGGGTCTGGAATATGCAGCTATGGGACTTTCCAACGCACAGAGAGTTAATCTCCCTAGAGAAACCAGCAGCAGCTGCTGGCTAATTGAGCAGGCTGAACTCCTGATTGCTCAGGGAGTTTTAAAGGTCAGGAAGTGACTATACAGAATGAGACTGACTGCTGTTCCCAGAGAAGGGGAACGAGAAGAGTTCTCCCTAGCTATGTGAAGATGGCACAGTCCCCTAGGCTCGCTGGATGGTGATCATGGAGCCTGCTGGGACGGCCTGGGTTGTTAATCCCAGGAAGAAGAAGGAAGGATGTGAGACCATGCTGAGATGGGGATGTCCTGTCCTTAACATTGGACTTACAGAGGAGAAATTCTCTGAGCTCTCATGGGGCCGAGCTCCCCTAGGAAGGAAGGACACGAGACCGTACTGAAGCGAGTACATCTGCACCAAACCCTGGAATAACAGATAAGAGAAACCCTATATTGCTGTGTGCAGAAACTGTATATGGTTAACTATAATAGTACTTATTTTGGGGTGGTAAGCAGCTTAGCTGTCCATCCAGTTAGTAAGGGTTGATGCTGAATGTGTAGTTAGTCTCCTAAGAGGAGTAGGCGTTTGTTTTATGATTTTGTTTTGACTTAAAGGGACGGTGGGCCTGCTAGTGTATTCTTTAATCCTTGTAAATAAACCCCATATAGAGAAATACTACGTTTTCATTTAAGCAAATTGATCCATGTGAATGGATTTTCCAGGCAAAAGGTGACACATTGTGTGCTCATTTGCATGTCATTTCCCAGAATCCCTTGCTGCAGTGGGAGCACAGTATGTTAGGTGATAATGGTTGAAAGACAGGGTTGCAGACCTGTCTAAGACATGTGAATGTGCTCACAAGTGATATTCTTTATTGGCTATATGCTAACGGTGGAGTTTTTTTTCCTTTTTCACCCACCATAACTTAAAATGTATATGGTAAATCTAAATAGTGGTCCTACTACGGCCCCTTTCCTATATCCTATATCTATAGGCAGCTATAAGTATAGCATTAGATCCTGAATATCAATCAGGGATCTCATTATGTACAATCAACCTAACTACCCATAGTTATGTTATAAATGACACAGTCACGTGCTGTTTGATATATATATATATATATATTTATTTTAACACCCCTTTTTTTATTCATTGTTTATTAATAAAGTATTTTAATAATATAATTATACATTCAGTTGTGATAGAGTGCTTATATACTAGGTTTCCTTTTCTCTTGTATACATTCATGTCCTTACCTAGTTAGCACCTCACCGTGGTTTACTAATCAAGCTGTGCGGGTGTTCTCTTTACGTGTAGCTATGGTAAACCTACCTAGCCTAGAAATATTGCAAAGCAAGTATAAACCAACCTCACACTGATGATACTCATCAAGGTTGAAACATGTCTGCGATGCTTTCGCTTAAATGAGCTCCATGTGAATGGATTTTCCAGGCAAAAGGTGACACATTGTGTGCTCATTTGCATGTCATTTCCCAGAATCCCTTGCTGCAGTAGGAGCACTGTATGTTAGGTGATAATGGTTGAAAGGCAGGGTTGCAGACCTGTCTAAGACATGCGAATGTTCTCACAAGTGATATTCTTTATTGGCTATATGCTAACGGTGGAGGTTTTTTGTTGCCTTACCCACCATAACTTAAAATGTGTGTATATATTGTGACAGAAACCAGGGGATGGTAATAAATTCCGTATATAGGGCTCCCAGGATACTAGACAGTTTCTATCCTGTTTGGCCTGGGAGTGCAGCCTTATAATACATACACTCCATCCCACAGTTTGGCAAGCGCTGGAACTGAGGGATGAGAGATCCAGACCAGAGTTTGTCTGCTGCCTGATTTCTGTCACCTGTCATGCTAATTAGGAATCAGGTATGAAAGACTGATTTCCTGTTTGCTCTGGTCTCCCCACAAGAGCCAGGAGGCTGGAAGGCTGCTGAACTACAGAGGGGAGAAGCCTCTTCCCCAAACAGGTTCAATCTTTCTGTTCATTTGTGTAAGACTGCAAAAGTACCGTGTTTTGATGTTGGAAGTGGAAAAGCCACTTCCAACCCTGAGTCAGGGATATCTAAGTTAAGTTATCGCTCAGGTGAGCAGCTTTTGTTTTGATCTGTTTTCTGTTGTATGCACTGTGGCAGTCTCAGTGCCTGGGACTGAATAAACCAGGCATAGCCTGTTTAAAGGAACAGTACGTGACGCCTCATCATTTAACCTACCCTAAAAGACCGTGTTCTAAACAGTCCCGGACAAACAACGGAGCCCCGGAGTAAGCCGTTTGTCACATATGGTGGAGAATGCGGGCAGAGCACTAGGGGGTCTGCGGGTTGAAGAACTTTGAAAAAAAAAAAAAAAAAAAAAAAAAGTTTTTTTCATCCTCTGCAAACAAGATGGAAGACGTGGTGGGTGCACTGGTACGCAATGTCGCTGCCCAGAAAGACGCGAATGAAACCCAGCAACAGCTGTTAATAGCCCAGCAAGAAACTAATGCAAACCAGCAGCAGACGAATGCAGCCCAGCAACAGCTGCTAATAGCCCAGCAAGAGATTAATGCCAACCAGCAACAGGCGAATGCCAACCAGCAACAGGCGAATGCAAACCAGCAACAGACGAATGAAGCCCTGCAAAACGCGAATGCAAACCAGCAAGAGACAAACCGCTTGCTGAGAGAGGAGCAACAGCGGTTCGCTCAGGGCTTACAGCAGGAACTCGAGATCCTGAGGGGGACTATCAGTAACCTTCCACTGGCAGCGGCAGCCCCAGTACCGAAAATGACCAGGGCAAGCCACTACCTTCAGAAGATGGGACCCTCGGATGATGTGGAAGCCTATCTTCTCACGTTTGAACGCACGGCACAGAGAGAGGGATGGCCAGAAGCTGAGTGGGCTGGTCTAATCGCACCCTTCCTAAGCGGCGAACCCCAGAAGGCTTACTTTGATCTAGAGCCAGCCGAAGCTAACGTCTATGCAAAATTGAAGTTCGAGATCCTCGCCCGCCTCGGCGTAACCACGGCTGTTCGCGCCCAAAGGTTTCACGCATGGTCCTTCACGATGGATAAAGCCACCCGAAGCCAGATGTATGACCTCATCCACCTCGCCCGGAAGTGGCTACAACCCGAGATCAACTCAGCCAGCCACATCGTGGAACGGTTGGTCATGGACCAGTTCTTGAGGAAACTTCCCTCTGCCTTACGCCGTTGGGTCAGTCGGAGTGACCCCCACAATGCGGATGAGCTTGTGGCCCTCGTAGAAAGGTACAATGCAGCAGAAGAGCACCCGCAACCCACAGTCGTGGAGCAACCCCACTACCCGAGGTTCCAGGACTCTTCCAGAGACGGTAAAAGGGTACCGGGGTTAAGGGGCGCTGAAGAGCGGCGACCACCTTCACGCAGCACCAGCAACAGTGGTTCGCACACTAAGGGCAATAGCCAACATGGGGAGCCGGGAAAAGGCTCTAAGTGGGACACAGACTATGTACCTAAATGTGTAAATTGTCATGAGAGGGGCCACACAGCAAAAATCTGCCCACTAAATGATGAGCCCATGCAATGCAACAGCGTGGAACCTTATTCGCTGTTGTCCCAATTTATGGGCCCTAGCCCAGAGGACCCCTTGAATAACCATCTGTGGGCATTTGTAAAGGTTAATGGTAAGAGGGTTCGGGCACTTCTTGACTCTGGGAGCATGGTCACACTAGTGTCCGAATACCTCTTGCCCATTAAGAAGAAACAGGGAAACAGTTCACAAAGAGTGGCAATTTGTTGTATACATGGGGATAATCATGAATATTCCACTGTTGATGTTTTTTTTGAAACAGAGTTTGGTTCTTTAGATTTCAAGGTGGGTATTGTACCCAAACTGGCACATGATGTGTTAATAGGGACCGACTTTCCCCATTTTCTAAAAATGTGGTCCCCCGCTCAGAATAGCGCCCAGAGTTCAATAGCGGACCATAACGAAGTATTAGAAGAAACAAATCCTTTCCCTTTTTCAGAAATGGAGGTTGACGAGGGCCCAAATAAGAAGGGGGAAAAGGAGGAGTGCTGTAAAATTCCCTTCCCCATCACTACTTTGGTAGGGAATACCCCAAATCAAGATGTTGAGCAGACACTTACCACCCCAGAACCGGATAAGACCCTCGCTGACCTAGAGGTCAGTCCTGGGAGTTTTAAGAAGGCCCAGTGGGAGGACCCCACATTAGCGGTAGCAAGGGGAAATATACGGGACCAGAATAGTACTCCTGGCCAACCAGATAGGTCACTTGCTTACCCCTACTTCGAGGTAGAGAACGACCTAGTATATCGGGTTGATAAAAGGAAATCAGTTACAACTAAACAATTGTTGGTACCACGGACATTCCGTAACGTAGTATTACACCTCGCACATAGTCATCCATTGGGGGGACACCTAGGGGTGGAAAAGACAAAAGAAAAGGTTCTCCGAAGCTTCTATTGGCCTGGGGTTCTGGCAGAAATTACGAATTATTGTTCCTCATGCCCAGAATGTCAGATCACCGCCCCGTTCAAGGCGTACCGCAGCCCATTGGTACCCCTTCCCATAATAGAGGTACCATTTGACCGGATTGCTATGGATCTAGTAGGACCCCTAATAAAGTCTGCTAGGGGACATCAGCATATATTGGTAATATTAGATTATGCCACCCGATATCCGGAGGCAGTTCCCCTACGTAGCACCTCAGCTAAAAACATAGCAAAAGAGTTAGTAGTTCTGTTATCCCGGGTCGGGATTCCTAAAGAGATTCTATCTGACCAGGGAACACCATTTATGTCCCAAGTAACGAAAGAGCTATGTAAACTCCTAAAAATCAAGCATCTCAGAACCTCAGTCTATCATCCACAAACAGATGGTTTAGTGGAAAGGTTCAATAAAACCTTAAAGAGCATGTTACGGCGGGCGGTTGATAAAGATGGGAAAAACTGGGATTGTTTGTTACCGTACCTGTTATTTGCCATTAGGGAAGTTCCCCAATCATCCACTGGCTTCTCCCCGTTTGAACTATTGTATGGCCGACACCCAAGGGGCTTACTGGATATAGCCAAAGAGACTTGGGAACACGAGGTTACCCCTTACAGAAGTGTAATAGAGCATGTTGCCCAGATGCAGGACCGCATTGCTGCAGTCCTACCCATAGTGAGGGAACACATGGAGAAAGCTCAAGAAGCACAGAGGAATACATATAATAAGGGTGCTAGGGTCAGAATTTTTTCTCCAGGTGATAGGGTACTAGTTCTGGTTCCCACCGTGGAGAGTAAATTCCTTGCTAAATGGCATGGGCCATATGAGGTCTTGGAAAGAGTGGGAGAAGTAAATTATACGGTAAGACAGCCAGGTAGGAGGAAACCTGAGCAAATTTACCATATAAACCTACTCAAGCCCTGGAAAGATAGAGAAGTCTTGTTAACCCTAGTACCCCCAGGTCCGTCAGAGAATCAAGAAACTGACCCAGAGGTTAGCATAGCTGAAACCCTGTCTGTTCATCAGAAACGAGAGGTTCAAAATTTAGTGAAAAGAAACAAAGAAATCTTCTCTATACGGCCAGGTAGAACTAGCGTAATTGAACATGACCTAGTCTCTGAACCGGGGGTCCGAGTTAACCTTAAACCGTACCGAATCCCAGAGGCCAAAAGAAAGGCTATAAGTTTAGAGGTTAAAAAAATGCTAAAACTAGGTGTAATTGAGGAATCCCAAAGTGGGTGGAACAGCCCTATAGTCTTAGTCCCAAAGCCAGATGGTACAACAAGGTTTTGTAATGACTACCGGAAACTAAACGCGGTGTCAAAATTTGATACTTATCCTATGCCCAGGGTAGATGAACTTGTAGAGAGACTGGGCAAAGCCCGATATCTCACAACCCTAGACCTAACAAAAGGGTACTGGCAGGTTCCCCTCACAGAAAGGGCAAAAGAAAAGACAGCCTTCTCAACCCCAGACGGCCTCTTTCAGTATAAGGTGTTGCCTTTTGGCTTACATGGAGCTCCCGCCACATTCCAAAGAATGATGGATAAAATTTTAAAACCACATGCTCGGTATGCTGCCGCCTACCTGGATGATGTGGTAATCCATAGTGAAGATTGGCAATCCCACCTTCCAAAGGTCCAAGCTGTGCTTGACGCAGTCCGGTCTGCTGGACTAACTGCTAACCCCGCTAAATGCACTATTGGTCTGGAGGAGGCCAAGTATCTGGGATATTCTATTGGCAGAGGTTTACTCAAACCCCAAACACTCAAAGTGGAGGCGATACAAAATTGGCCAAGGCCAGTTACAAAAAAACAAGTAAGGACCTTTTTGGGGTTAATTGGGTACTATAGAAGGTTTATTCCCAATTTTGCAACTAAGGCAACCCCACTAACTGACCTCACAAAAGCAAGAGGACCGCTAATGGTAAAGTGGTCCCCCGAAACCGAACAGGCCTTTAGAAGCCTGAAAGAAGCTCTCTGTGCCCAACCAGTGTTGGTCACACCTGACTTCTCCAAAGAGTTCGTAGTCCAAACCGACGCATCTGAGGTAGGGCTGGGGGCGGTACTCTCCCAGGAGTCTCAAGGTGAGGAGCACCCCATCCTTTATTTAAGTAGGAAACTAAATCCCCATGAGAAAAATTACTCCATAGTAGAGAAAGAGTGTCTCGCAATAAAGTGGGCTGTAGAGACGCTCAAATACTACCTGTTGGGGAGAAAATTCCGGTTGGTCACAGATCATGCACCCCTTACCTGGATGTGTCAAAACAGGGAAAAGAATGCTAGAGTGACCAGGTGGTTCCTAAGCCTACAACCCTTTAAATTTTCTGTGGAACACAGGTCAGGGCACAAACATGGCAATGCTGACGGGTTGTCAAGGATGCACTCCCTAATATCCATGGTCGCTCATCCCTCGAGGTCTGAGCTGGGGGGGAGGATATGTGACAGAAACCAGGGGATGGTAATAAATTCCGTATATAGGGCTCCCAGGATACTAGACAGTTTCTATCCTGTTTGGCCTGGGAGTGCAGCCTTATAATACATACACTCCATCCCACAGTTTGGCAAGCGCTGGAACTGAGGGATGAGAGATCCAGACCAGAGTTTGTCTGCTGCCTGATTTCTGTCACCTGTCATGCTAATTAGGAACCAGGTATGAAAGACTGATTTCCTGTTTGCTCTGGTCTCCCCACAAGAGCCAGGAGGCTGGAAGGCTGCTGAACTACAGAGAGGAGAAGCCTCTTCCCCAAACAGGTTCAATCTTTCTGTTCATTTGTGTAAGACTGCAAAAGTACCGTGTTTTGATGTTGGAAGTGGAAAAGCCACTTCCAACCCTGAGTCAGGGATATCTAAGTTAAGTTATCGCTCAGGTGAGCAGCTTTTGTTTTGATCTGTTTTCTGTTGTATGCACTGTGGCAGTCTCAGTGCCTGGGACTGAATAAACCAGGCATAGCCTGTTTAAAGGAACAGTACGTGACGCCTCATCATTTAACCTACCCTAAAAGACCGTGTTCTAAACAGTCCCGGACAAACGACGGAGCCCCGGAGTAAGCCGTTTGTCACAATATATATATATATATATATATATATATATATATATATATATATATATATATATATATATATATATATATATATATATATATATATATATACCTAGTTAAGTTATGGTGGGTAAAAAAAGTGACAAAACCCCCCCACAACAAACCCACCCACAGACAGACTTTTAAAAGTGGCACTGTGTGCTCATTTACATGTCATTTCCTAGAATCCCTTGCTGCAGTGGAAGTGCGTTGTGCGGGGTGGAGGGTTTTTGTCACTTTTTTTACCCACCATAACTTAACTAGGTATGGTAAACCCTGTCCCTTGCTTCTTTTTTGCATAGCCAGCATAACCAACCCCACACTGAAGAGACCCATTAAGGTCGAAACAGTCTGTCTGTGGGTGGGTTTGCTGGCTATGCATCTTAACCCTGGCTGTGCTCAAAGCTGTGACCATGCAGCAAGCTTAAGCCTATTGGGAACAATGTTGAATGGGTTTGAAGCAAAAAGTGGCACTGTGTGCTCATTTGCATGTCATTTCCCAGAATCCCTTGCTGCAGTGGAAGTGCTGTGTGCGTGGTGATAATGGTGAAAGGAAGGGTTGCAGACCTGTCTAAGACATGCAAATGAGCATATAGTAATATATCCATTTGATATATATATATATATATATATATATATATATATATATATATATATATATGAGAAATTGTGTATCTATCTTCTCTGAAAAAGGTAAACAAATGATCAAACTTTGTTAGAGAATAATTTATTTTTATAATTGTCCAGTGTGTTGCATTAGTGTGTAACCTGTACGTAGGAATATCCATGAAACTTGGATTCCCTTTAATTTCAATTAGTTCTTCAATGGTTAGGAATTTCTCCTGATCTACCTTTATCAGCTGTTCGATACACCTTAACCCAGTGGTTCCCAAACTATGCGCCGCCAGCAGCTGGGAACAAGGGCCATTTAATGTAAAAAAAAAAAAATGCTGCACCCGGCGCCGGGTCTCCCTGTTGGCAGCGCCGGAAGTAGGTTGGGTTAGCTTCCGGCGTGAGAGGGAGGCCCGGCGAGCGCTGGAGGAGCAGCATGGGAGACAGATGTCTCCCAGCAGCACTGCCACCCCCCCGCCCCCGAGCCAAAACCGCCACCCCCATCACCCCCCTTCCCTCCCACAGCCACCCCCACCCCTCCTTTACATCGGGCTAGCACCGCCGCACTGCAGCATTGGCCCTCCCCCCCCGCCGCAGACCGGCCCTCCCCCCCACGTGGCACAGGCCCCCGCAGCACTAACCCCCCCTCCCCGTGCAGGGACTGGGCCATTCAGCCACCCCACACAGCTGGCATCCCACCCCCCCCAAGCATCGGCCCCCCGCATCACCGGCACACCGCCGCCCCTCCCCCCCGCAAGCCACCGGCCTGACCATCATCCCCAAGGAGATCATCCCCAAGGTAAATATATATATGTATTGGGGGTGTTGGGGTAATTTTTATATGTATTGGGGTAATTTTTAAATGTATTGGGGGTGTTGGGGTAATTTTCATATGTATTGGGGGTGTTGGGGTAATTTTTAAATGTATTGGGGGTGTTGGGGTAATTTTTAAATGTATTGGGGGTGTTGGGGTAATTTTTAAATGTATTGGGGGTGTTGGGGTAATTTTTAAATGTATTGGGGGTGTTGGGGATTTTTTGTATGTATTCGGGGGTGGGAAGTCTGTGAGTGTGTGTCTGAGAGAGTGAGGGTGTGTGTCTGAGAGTGAGTGTGTGTCTGTGAGAGAGTGAGTGTGTGTCTGTGAGAGAGTGAGTGTGTGTCTGAGAGAGTGAGTGTGTGTCTGAGAGAGTGAGTGTGTGTCTGAGAGAGTGAGTGTGTGTCTGAGAGAGTGAGTGTGTGTCTGAGAGAGTGAGTGTGTGTCTGAGAGAGTGAGAGTGTATCTGAGAGAGTGAGAGTGTGTCTGAGAGAGCGTGAGAGTGTGTGTGTGTCTGAGAGAGAGTGAGAGTGGGTGTCTGAGAGAGAGTGAGAGTGGGTGTCTGAGAGAGTCTGAGAGTGGGTGTCTGAGAGTCTGAGAGTGGGTGTCTGAGAGAGTGAGAGTGGGTGTCTGAGAGAGTGAGAGTGGGTGTCTGAGAGAGGGTGTCTGAGAGAGTGTGTGTCTGAGAGTGAGAGAGAGTGTGTGTCTGAGAGTGAGAGAGAGAGTGTGTGTCTGAGAGAGACACCAACTGCGCACTGCAACTGTTGGGTATGTATATACAACTTTGTTTTCACTTTGGGCACCGTGGAAAAATCCTGATCGCCTTGGGGAGCCTTGAAAAAAATCCTGATCGCCTTAGGGAGCCTTGAACCAAAAATATTTGGGAACCACTGCCTTAACCCCTTGTTCTTCTATCATTTTAATATTGCTTGATTTTGGCATGGCAGAACATTTGCATTCCCTCCAATAGGTAAGAATTGAAAGATTGTGTAAAATCGTTCCATACTATATCTTATTATCTTCCATGCTGCACATGTCTCTTACTAATGGATTATCTTTGATCTCCCGAAGTAATGCTCCCCGATTTGTATGTAATATCTCTCTTAGGGGTAGATCCTCAGAAGTACGCTAAATAAGGGCAAAAATCATTATCTTACCTAATTACTGTAAGCAACGGACCCTATTTTCCACATTAACGGGTATCATCAAAGTTAATGATATGCAAAAGTAAGGTCTGTTGTAATGTTAACTGGATGAAGGGGGATTATCGTAGACTAAAAGAATGTACTGCACAAGTGTATTGGGAAAGAACGTTATTAGGGAACGTTACAGTAGCACAGAACAGCTGTAAATACCAACATTTCCCAGTTGACAGGATCTGTTATTTTCACCCAGTATCCCATCCCATGCATGTGTTATAATACAAGCCAAATTATACTTTCTAATATAGGGGAAATGTAGTGCTCCAGATTTTTTGCATGATTGTAGTTTTCTTAATGCAATTCTGGGCCGCCCTACTCTCTAAATAAACTTGCTAAATGTCATATTCAAATTTTTAATCTCTGTATGCCCGATAAGCAATGATAACATTTGTAATGGGTTAAGGATTCTAGCAAAACTAACTATTTTGATCAATTGATATTTCCCTGCCGTTTCAGAGGGAGATTTCCGTCACCTTTCTAGTTCCTTAATTACCTTCTGAAAAATACATGTAAAATTATCTACGTAAAATGTTCCCAGGTCTGATGCAACATTAATAAGTAAATATTTGATTGATTTTTTTGTCTTTTAAAAAAATAGTTTCTCATCCCATGTTACATAATTTAGATTAAGATTTCTGTTTTTGTTACATTTTACTTTGAACCGTGAGAAGTTGCCAACTCCCCCCAGAGCTTTTAAATAAGTTGCGTCCTAGATAAGTTGAGTCCTAGAAATGCACGGGTAGTGATGCCTGGTTTTGGGTCGAGGCAGGCAGCAGGCAGGAATGGTCAGGTCCGGTTCCCGGATCAGGGCAGACGGCAAGCAAGAATGGTCGGTTCCGTGGTCGAGGCAGTAAAGAATGGTCAGGTCACAGTTCTAAGGTCGTGGCAGGCAGAGCACAAGGCTGCAGTCACAAACAAGGTCAGAGGAAAACACAGCACAAGGGAGTACACCCAGTATAATAATACTTTGCACGGGTGATGGCTGGGAGCAACTGGCTGCTATTTAAATCCCTGGAGCAGGTGCAGACAGTCAGAGTCCCGGAGAGGCTGACTTTCTGTTTTGGAGGACATCTTAGTTGGGGTGAGAGCATCCTCGTCCGTCGGCTATCTTAGCTGCAGAGAGAATCTTCACTTTGCATTTTCTTCACTTTTCCCGTACAGTTTATAGTAAAATTCTTGAAAAGCTATACTTATTTCTTTGGGCTCTGTTGACATTTCCCCATTAGTTTTCTGTATTTTCATTATATGGTTGGGTGATGTGTAGTTCCTAACTGTATCCCTCATTAGTTTGCCCACTTTATTCTCATATCTGTATAAATGAACGTCCCTACAGTATATTGTATTTTCTTAACTTGATTTCTCAGCAGCCATACCTCACAAATATATATTTTTTGTAAATGTTCCTCGTTCATTGCCATAGATGGCTTTAGTTTAAATTTCCTGTAAGCTTTGTTAAGTTCATCGCTAGCTTTACTGAATTCCGTATTCATTTCACTTCATCTCTTTGAAGAGACCATAACTCCTCCCCTTAGCCTCTGCTTTTTCCCAGTATAATTTCCCTTGACATTGATGAGCAGCATTGTTGTCATTAAATTGGTGTAATAAATAAAGGAGGGGGGAGTGGGGGAGTGAGCTCTAGCTACTGTCTCAGAAACGGTGCCAAGGGTAAGTGAACTTGTAACATGGACTGTACTTGCCTAGGCAAGAGAAAGGACCCCTTTGGAACAAGCACTCGTAAGGTGATGAAAAGAAAGTGAATAAAATTAACCTTTAATTAAATATTGGGTTCCGGCGAAACACATAACACTAAATCCAGAATTAAATAGCTATCTCCCAGTCCTGTGAACTAGACTGGTTGCCATATAGGTCTAGGGAACCCTAGGTAACTGGCATATGCAGGATGGATGTTTAGCTTATGCCTCAGTGAGGTATAGAAGTAGAGATGACTATAGTACTGTCAGAGATGTACCAGACAGACACATAAAGGTATACCTACACTGAATAAATAGTGACTCAAGGAGAGTACTCGCTGATGCAATGGTGAGTGATAGGTGTACAGTATCGCGACACTCACATGCTAGGTATATATGGAAATAAATACATCCAGAAAGGGTACTCAAATCATCAAGAGTCAGCAATATATAAAAATTAATATATAAAGGGTCCCTATAGACGACGCAAAGAAATATAAAGTTATGTTAAAAAGCTACTGTGTAGCTAGGGAGAAGGCTGGAAGCCTAATACATATTGTATACAGGGGTCTTCCGCAAGGCACATTCGCAATATCTATCAAATACAGTGCCTCAGCCTGTATGGAAGTGCTCATACAGATGGATATTATATAATGAGCTACTTCACACGATCTTCCATGGAAACAGCACAATTTGGTAAGTAGAGATAGGTAAACATATTACATTTCCAAGTATATCAACATTTGTCTAAGTAGATACTTCTGAACCCACTGTGTGTCTCCAGTGCTGTTGCACAGAGTGAGTCAGTGCTAAGGTCTGCTGTATACCTCACTAGGTTGTTAATCAGTAAGTAAACCTATGTGAGTATGACCCAGCTCCAAGACCCACATTATATAGGTCAGATATACTCTATAAAGCACCCACCCGGTGTGGTGTATTCATGAACACCACCGAACGTTTAGTTAGCCAGGTGGGGATGAAAATAATTAAAAAAAACACTATTAGTAAGGTGTCACGCAGGTGATTGCGTCTGTTAACCTAATTGTATCAATATAGGTTGCTCAATGTCCCCTATGCGACTGTATGGTGTGCGGTTAGGTTAAGGTCTGCTGATTACTATACATAGGTTGTTCCAAAGTGAATAATATCAGTATTGTTAAGACCCTACCCCGTTGCGCACAATGTCTAGATCTAGTAACATATAAATAGAAGGCATCCACCCGGCGTGGTGTATTAATGAACACCACGAACATTAGCTAGCCGGGTGGGGGGAATATCATTGCAAATTGCAAATAACAGCACGCCTCGATACAGCTCACCCTGGCAGAATTTGCCTCGGAGCTGCGCTCGACACCGCACTGACACGTGCTGACGTCACGGAAGTGCGTCCACCACCGACGGCCGTTTCGCGTCGCTCTGACGCTTTCTCAAGGTGGCCCCGCCTCTACGGTAGCCGATGGTTTAAATAGGCACGCGTTGTCTTGGCAACAGTGGCGCTAAGGTAAGTATATACAAATAAAGCATTTGTTGTGTGTCTCTATTATTTATTAAAGTAATGGCTGGTTCCCTTAGGATGACCTGAATGTGTAAGCGGAAGTGGAGGTAGATAGAGAGTGACATAGTGTGCAAGATGGTAATAGTTGCTATAAGTCACTGAGCCTGTCCTGGAGGTATTGGGGCACATGTCTACAGTGGTAGTACAAAAAATAATAATAATAATGATAGAGGGGGGTTGGAGATTGAGTCGATCACCCTCAGGTATTAGAGGGCAGGGTGTATGGTAAACATACATGGAGAGCTATACCGTGGCATTATATACCAATGTGTGACCTAGGGTGGTAAATGAGGTATTGCAGCCCAGATGTTGACTCAGAGGTTACTGTCACCCCTACCCCAAGGGGAACAAGTCCCGATGTATAGTACTTGGGGTCATAGCAGGGTGTCAGGCTGCGTGTCCATATGGTTCAGCCAATAAATGGGGCAAACATAAATCCCTCATTAAGGCCCTGTGGATACAGAGTTCCTAATGTATAAATCCACTTCGCCTCTTTTTAAATTGGTACCATATATTTAGTAGGGAAGCTTTAAACTCCTCATTATTGTATACTGTAAGTGTGAGGGGAAACTCGACATTCTATCTTTCTGTCCTATATGTAAACCTATCCATACTGTACTGGGGCATGGTCGGAAATCATGATATTTTCAATGGAGGCCATACCCGGGTTTGGGATTAGGTGATCACTTATTAGAAAAGGTATTGTCTGGGTGAGAAAAAAAGGTATATTCCCTCTCTGTAGGATTTAGTCATCTCCAGCAGTCTGTCTCACATACAGTACAGTAGCACCTCCGGCAGAATCTTTATACTCTTCTGTCCTGAATGAAGCTCCCTTTGTTTTATATTTTGCACTGACTTGTCCAACATCGGATATTGAGCTACATTTAAATTTCCACCTTCTATAGTATTGAGGTTTTTGTCTTTCAGTATTTTTGCACTGTGCTCTGAAAAAAGTTTTGACTATTTTCATCGGGGCTGTGAAACATTTTCAATAGTAAATTTTGTCAGCATTAAAAAAATGCGCATTTCCAACATTTATTTATTTTATTGTGCGCGACAATTTTATTACAATAAATTAAAAAAAATGTCAATACAATTTTCATGCTCGTTTTTCAGAATGACATCATCATAGCATAACCTTTATGCTATATCATTTTCAATCGATAAAATTGATGAGGATGAAAATCATTCTCGGCTTATTGTCGACCTTAAATCATTTTGAATAATTTTCAATGTTAAGAATGATCTCCCAGCTGACGTAACAGTTACAGGTGTGGTTAATAATATTTTTTAAGCGATAATAAAGTTACAGTAGGCTATATTTTTTATACTTTGTTTTTTAAAATAAACTACTGCGCTTCCAACATTGTATAATTGAAAGGGATTATTTGACCACACATTTTAATTTCTTCATACAAATTAATCTTATCAAAATCAACTTCCAATGTCAAATGCAAATGTTTACATTTTTTTAGGAAATTGTTTGTATCGAGATTTGAAACCTTTTTTAAAGTCATATACAGTAAAAAGTGAAATATTTGAATGTTTTTCATAAATTTCAAATCTTTGTTTTAATGACATTAAAGCACTGTCAATTATTTTTTTGTAAGTAATTAATACAAAAGATTTATTTTGCATCTGTTATTGGCTCATCAGACCATTCACAAACAAACTTCCTTTTCTTTCGTCCTGTCTGCACTTCTTTTTTCATTGTGGTTCAATATTTAATTGACTTGCCAGCTCTTTTGTAGTAATGAATGAAGGCATCAATTCCTGTATTCTTCAATAAAGCACACAGGTTCCTTAAAATCTGAGGTTTGCCATATCTATGTGCATAGCAGAACGCGGTCATAATGTACTCATCATATTAACTTTATTTAATAAATCATACAAGATTATTAAATCTATTTAAAACGCAAGTGATGTAAATTCCTCATCAACAGTTATGATTTCACATTTGATTTTCCTATCCAATGTTGTCTGGCCAAGTTCTTTTAAAGCCGTATGAAAATCACTTACTTGGTAACTAATGGCTTTTACACTTTCTAGTTGACATCCCCGTCCCGTTTCTGATAACGGCTTTGGATAAAGATATCGTGTTTTAATAAATCCCAGCTTGATGTAGAACCCGCAAATTTGGTGTAAATCTTCTGCAATGTACCAAAGAATTAAATTACTGTAACGGAAGACCTGGCTATATATCCCAGAATTAAATTAATCATGCAGTATATGGGCCTGTACACCTTGATAGACCCCTTTCATATTTGCCCCGTTATCGTATCCTTGGCCCCGACAAACAGATAGATCCTGTCCTTGCACGTTTAACAGACCTTTTATTTTTTCAGATAAACCTTTATCTGTAGTGTCAGAAACAGTTTAAAAACATATAAAACATACTTGAATTTGCACATTAGTGTCTGCTATGTCTCCGAAAAGTCAAATTATCGATAGCTGTTCTTGATGGCTAGCGTTCTCTAATCATCGTTATTATTTCTCGTGTTATTGTCCCTGCCATTCCAGTAATTAATTCATCTTGAACTGTGTGACAAATAAGTATGTGATCATTTGCTCTCTAAGGTTTTAGGCATAGTGCGGGTAAGATGTTCTTTCATTACAGGATCAAACTTGGCAATTAATTCGACTAAACCTAAAAAATTTCCGTTATGCTGTGTATATAATGCATAATCACTTCCTTTGAATGCTAAATTATGCTCAGCTAAATATAAAAATGCTGCGACAATCCGCTCGAAAATATCTTTCTATCACTGAGTTTCAGTTTCAATCAAATTTTTCATGTTCTTTGTCAATTATACTTTGAAACTGTAGGGTTTTTTTTCAGTTTGAAGCCAAGTATGCATTGCTTGCAGGTGATTTGTGGATCTTTTGTGAGTTTTCAGACAATCACTTAAATGAATCCAATCGCAAAACCCATCGGTGCATAGAGACGATCAAAACAACTTACATGCATAACACGAGACTCTATTTTTGGAATTTGAATAAACGGACCATCTTTTTTCTTGGGTGTCTCGGTTAGTAAACCCTTTTGTATAATATTGAGTAGAGAAACATCTATTTCTATTGGTTTGATTCTTAGCAAAAATCGGTTCTATTTCGTCGTCAGATGCCGTATTATTTTGTGAAACATCTGTGTCCTCCTCTGGTTCACAAATTTTGGTTTGTTTGTTTTCTTTTTCCTGATGAGAAAACTGATGCAGAATTGGAATTTATTGATGGACAACATCTTCGTGCAGAACAAGTTCCGAATTTTCTTATTTTTCTTCAATATTTTCTCTTTTCGAGAATTTGAGCAGAGAATTTCGTTGTTTTTCCGACCATTCTTCTTTATTTAACTTTCTTTTTAACTTTTCACTGCCAATTAGATACTTTCTTCCTCTGTCACATTCTCTGCCTCTGTTTGTCACGGTGTTAGCTAAATAACAATAACAAACAATATTATTTACAGTTATGGGTTAAAATAATTCCTTTAGAATTGAATAAAACGACTATACTGTGTTAAAAAAAAAAGTATAACATGGCGTCATCCTTTGGATTTGCAAACAATTGATTCTCTGAAAAAGAAGTTTGATCACTCCTTCACAGCTGGCGGCTGTGTCACAATGTAAACCATGTTCCTGTCGACATCAAGGTCATAATAAATGGGGATTATTGCGGCCTTTAAATTTAAAAACCTGTTATAATTTATTTGTTTTTACCATATCTCTATAATTACTTTGTAGTATATATTATTAAAATACAAACACGTCTGCCCAGCACACTCACTGTCACAGAAAAGAGCGTGGGTCCAGTGCAGTCACACCACCAAGATCGCTATAAACCAGACCTTGATGAGAGAGAGGTATGCCCCGTGAGTTTTTTTTTTTTTTTTAAATGCTAAGGGATTGAAGAATGTAAGCATGTGATGGTTAAATAGGAACGGCAGCATGAAGAGGGCAGAGTGAACGAAGGAAACTAGAGGTGCAGGAATATATCAGATCAGCAGTGAAACAGTTAATGTGGTGGAGGTCAGGCTATGGGGGTCGGTGAATTAGAGAAGGAGAGGTGACTAAATCACTGAATTAGGTTTGTGGAGGATCTAGTGGGTCCTAATGTCTGCTCTTTTTTACCTCTTCAAGTCATGTTATCTCTGCGGCAAAAAATAATAATTTTAGAAAATAAAAATTGAAACTACATGTGTAAACATCATTCTCAGTAAAACACTGCATGGATTTAATGTTTGTAACCTACAGACTACAACTATGCACAAGTACTGTGTGCCTGTGGTGGTTTGGTTAGCTATATAGTATTAGTCTCTTTTTTTTCAACAAGCATGTTTTTTTAAGAATACATTTTCACACAAAATCATGTGGAACAAATGTCTTTTAATGAAGACAATTTTTTAAAAGTGAATTTTACCAAATTTACAAACTGACTTGTTCTTTCCAATAGTGATACAAATGGGATAAAAGTACATGACCGCCATATTTTCTAGACATTTGTTATTTTTATGAACAAATATTGGCAATTTAATTTCCATTACTGGATTGGAAAATACTGTACAGTACATCTGATATCTCTCCTCGCTGCAAGATTAGGACAAAAGAGGAGAAGATACCTACGGTACTATTCACCAAATTTATCAAAGAAAAGGAATCCCAATGAAGGTTATTCATTTTTTTTAGCATTGTTAAATTTGGTGCAGTTTCTTTGCTCCTCCTTATCCTGGTTTTGCAGCTGGGAGTCTTTTACACATACCCCCATTATGGTGAACTGCACCAACATTGCCACTAAGACCTAGTCTCGGATATGTTGTTTTGTCAGTAGTTACTCGCTACATTCTATAAAGATCATTTTCTAGGAGAATAAAATATTTTGTAAATATTGTAGAGCTAATTAGCAATTAAGTTATTTTTTTAGATACACTAACAGTCCCCAACAGCAATTATGGATAACGTGAGTTTCTCTCATTTAGACGCAGTCAATCACTATTAGAGGACCGTCTACTTTTTCTGTAATTTTTACAGATATACCTGCTCATGAACATGTATCCTACTATGAATAACATAATTATTTTCAGCCTCATCACGACAGCTGTATATTTTAACTTTTACCTGCGAAACAAATAATACGTTTTTTTAATGCACATTGCTAATGTATTGTAGGACACAATTTGTTTACATACTGTATGGCCGTAATTCTTCGTCACAGGTTTCGTAAGAATTTAGAGATGACATTTTAATGCTTGATAATTGTGGTAAAAGTTAAAACGGAGCAGACACAGTTACTCAAATTAGTGGAGTGGCTACATATCTGTTTAGTCTGCCAGCATTGTTTTATCAAAGAAAAAAAAATCAATTTTAAATAATTTAATACATATTGTTTGCCCAAATTTTTTTTTTCATATGGGATAATACCCAGCAAGGTTCCCATTATGTTCCCATAATGCCTTTACAGCTTCATCACTACTTCACGGTGCCAGGTAGGATGCTCTGCTCAGTATCCCTCACCTTTGATTCTTTTTCACTCAATATAAATTGGTAACATATAAGAAAGAAGAAGCCATTTTGCTTTAAATCCTTCATACAAAACGTTATGTTAAAGGACCTGATTTGTGCTTTTATTTTTTTCTGCTCTCCTGTTTTCAGAAAACAAGGACGAAGGTTTCTTAAACTGAGATGTTGCTGATCGTTTCGAATGTTTCCCAACAAATAATTTAATGATCATATGAACGTTTTTCTAACGTGGTCATTTTGTGGCAAATAAATACTCGTATCTCCATGTTCTGGACTGGGGTGACATTCATGAGAATGTAATGAAAGTACTGTATAAACTCCCTGTGTGAAACTGACTTTTAGGATCTATGGGGCGATTCACTAAGCATTGATAACTGCTTTTAAGTATAATAAATGGCTTTTAAGACCGATACTGCCTACTGCGCGATTCACTAAGCAGTTATAACAGTGCTTTCTCAGTCGTAAAAGGCATTTTTTTCAGGCAAAAAAAAAATGAAAAAAAATTGTGTGTTGAAAAAAAGTAAACAATGATTTTATTCATGGCTCCATTTCTTTTGCAAACAAAGAGAAAAAGTCCTTGGCGCACTATCAGGTGTAGTAAACCTGATGGGTATGTTCCCAGTTCTCTGAATAAAGGAACAGTTCGCAGATCTCACAGATGATCTTTCAGAAATTCTTTGCTGGTAAATGTATATCTGAAATCAGACAAGACAAAGAAACCATTGCGCAGTACTCTCTGATATTGGAAATCACACCCACACAGCTGCTAACTACTTACATGAAAGTAGATAGCAAGAGGCCTTGAAAGGTATCTTTAGCTGGTGCTCTGGTGTATGAGACTGGATAGCAGTGGGTGTTCAGGTGGTGATAGTTGCCCTCCACCCAAGGATCAATCACAGTCACAGGATATATATAAAATAATAAAAATGCCAATGGTGTAGTACCGTAACAAAATTTAATAAAACAATTAAGATCAACAGCCAATGCACTCACATGCTATACGACCTTGCAAACGGATTACAACGTGCCATCCACAGGCTTGAGGAGCTGGTTGCGCGGTGTGTATGGAGGCTAGGTCTCGCGTCTATCTCCTACTCGCGGCCACGACTTGGAAGCGCCAGGTCCACCTCAGATGACGTCACTAAAACACCGCCGCTTCTCTCCTCAGCCGGCTTACTCACGCAGCAATGCGTGCAGTCTAAGCTCCACCCTACTCGCGTTTCGTGACTACTGACGTCACTTCCTCAGGGGTAATGAAATTGCTATTTCGTCTCCAGCCTCACGGATAGGCTTGTTGTATATTCCTAGGCAGCCCCCCCCTCATTTACTCTTGGTGACTGTGGGGTCTTTTTGCTATATTTATCCTTGCACAATTGGGGTTAATCAATTTCACAATATTTGTTATCATCACACTGATTTACATTTGTTTGTTGAGCATCACGTTATGTAAATAGGTTGAGCGCTTAGTATATGTTTTAGGTTCTCCTTTTCATCTCCATTTCGTTTGCGCCAGCGTTTTGCTGGTGCAAAAACGATATAATGCAGCCCACGTATCCACCCGTTCGGTGATTGAGAGGACATTTGGACTGTTGAAAAGTTGCTTCAGATGTCTTGATAGATCTGGTGGGGCCCTACAGTATTCGCCACAGAAAGTTGCTGACAGTGATTTGTTGTTGCATTCTGCACAACATTGCACTACATCACAATCTTCAAGACAACATATCGGTTGATATAGAGGAGGATCCTCCTGTGCATCCTGCAGGGGTAACGGAGCATACAGGCAGTGGGGTGAAGACCGACCGGACTTTAATCTACAATTATTTCACATGTAAGATTTTCATTTACATATAAGATAATCTAGACTCATCTCATGATGTGTCACATTTCATTGTGTGTATCTAATCATAAGATCCTGGTCGCTTGAGTGTACATTTTGTACTGAATTAGCACAAGTTCATCTGACAACGGTATGTGAGTGTTTAGCACATTTGTCCTTCTCTAAAGCATGTCTTCAATGTGTGCATCATATAATGCTGAATTTTGTGCATTAAGCTAACAGATATTGTTGTAGTGATGAATATTAATGGAATGCGTAACATTTATACTTAGCAACTACTGTACATTAAAACATATGTAATGTTTTTTTTTACATTTACACTTCATTATAACAATGATATACTTCAATACAATTATTTATCAGGAGTTGTGATAGCAAATAGTTCAACAAATGTGATTGGTCACATTCGTTACTTCATTGTATAATTGACACTTAATTAACAATTACAACATACATTATTTTACTATGCCTGCGAGAGTATGAGCTGCTGACAAGGGGATATCTTGTATCCGTAACCTGGAATGTGTCGCTAACAACAGTTACATTAGTTGTATGGCAACTTGACACACTACAATAGTCATATTTCATGTCAATGCTTCATACAATTACTCATGTTGAAGTTTGATGAATGCATAACATTTCTACAAGAACACAATTTTACTGTTTCTTCACACAACGTAGGAAAACCTTATTCGTAGGATTTATATGACTCATGTAAAGGGTCATGAACATGATCTATCTTAAAAATGGCACACCGATACAATGTACTGTATATAGTGTCAAATTTTATTGTCATGCTCCCAACTGTTTATTTTTTCTTTTAGAATGTTTTTTTAAATGACGTTAATACATTTAATTTATCTAAAATTTAGAACATTGTGAATATAAGAATTGCTTTGACATATAACATAAATTTATCATGTACAGTCATAGCACGAGTGACAACGTTCTGTAGCAAAGTGTCAAAATCATGTTGACAGCATGTGAAGAATATGTAAAAGGTGTAACTTGTTGTGTGTTTGGATACTTCCATTCACATGATCTTCTGTCTGTGGAATGGAGATGTCAACATCTGTGAAAGAAGTAGATATGTAATGTTACTTATAATGTACCCGTTTCCTACTACATTTCAGTTGCATCGAAACAGACATCATGCACATTTTTGTATTGTAACAGTTGGCTAGTACACTTTAATGTTTGCGTATTGAAATATTTTGTAACATCTTACAAATATTTGTTTTCCAACTGAACAACTATATATGAATTGGCAACCCAATGCTACATAACATGAAATACCCGCCAGAATGTTACATATTAGCTGTAAATCTGCAGCATTCTCTGCCATTTATCTAAGTGACCAACACAGAATGAGCGGATCAAACACATCATACTGTATCCATAGGTAAAGTACAGAAATAATTATGAATATATGTACTGCATTGCTGCCCATATTACATAATTGTTAAACTCCAAAAACACAAAATGGAGAGCTTTTTTCTAACCGAGGGGCGTAAACGTTGTGGAATGACATTTAGGAAGGGGTCTGATTTACCGCGGCATTGCACAGCACATTGAACAATATTGCCACGGATCTCTTTAACTGGCTCTTACCTTCTTTCAGAAGTCTGTTCCGACATCTGGTGCTATTCATGCAGCGATCTCTGTAATATTAACAGATGATGGAGAAGAGGTAAAAAGGGCAAGAAAAATGTATAAACTGAACTTTTTTTCAATGGTACGCGCATGCATAATGAATGGTACGCATATGTGTGTCATTCGGAAATAAGCGATTCACAGATTGTATAAAGTATATTTGTTATAGTTACCTGCATTATATTGCATTCATATTCTGTGCAGTCATGCAAGGGATGTTGTAGAGGTAGCTGCTGTAGTGAATCAATTGGTTGTTTTGTGTGTTCAGCTCGTTCGGGTTGTAGCTTGCTCCATAATAGTTCGCATGTTGTGTCATGTACTGAGGTGGATCCAGATAGTTACTTTGTGGCATTTAATCTGCTGGAGCCAGGTCGGTATTATGCATGTTCTTGTAATAGTTAGGTCCGTCATGGTTCTGATATTGGTTGAAGCACTCCGGTTGAAAAGAATAACAATTCTGCTGAACAATTAA
Organism: Ascaphus truei; assembly: GCF_040206685.1. Lineage (NCBI taxonomy): Eukaryota > Metazoa > Chordata > Amphibia > Anura > Ascaphidae > Ascaphus > Ascaphus truei. The sequence goes on along the minus strand of NC_134483.1, from coordinate 193,892,850 downwards.
GGCACCGCTGCGGGCACCTATATCATGGTAGTTGTGGCCGAAAATTAGGTCTCTTCTTCTTAAATTTCCATGAGCAAACTTACGAATCCATGATTCATGCACTGACCAACAGCCACCCCTCTTTCCGGGAGACGTGGGTTTTGAATAAAACAATCATTGCTTGATAAAGTCCATCGGATTGAAGATCGCCATACATCAGGTTTTGGATTATTTTGATTAAATGGGTATTTGTCAGTGATATATTTATATATCTCTGATACAGTAGCTCTTTTCTCTGTTCGGTATTGAATAGCGCTATATATTAGATATGCGCAACAGAACAGAGGTTTCTTGTTTGAAGACATTTCTAACGTCATGTGTTCTCATGGAATGAAGGAAAGATATGCAAACTATTCCTTAACATCAGCTCGTGTAAAAAGGTATCAAAATGTTCACAATGTGGAGAACACTGTACAATTTCATTATACAAAGGAAGAAGTGCCCATGTAATCTTCTGCCACATACAGGTGCAGTCAGTGTATTGGTACATTTTAGCTTGAATATAAAACATTGTTCATTAGCTAAACTACGAAACATCCATTAATTGGAAACATTATTGTGTCTAAAGAACATTTGAAAATGATCACAATAATTAATTAGTATGTTTCTCTGTGTGTACTAAATAACTAGATCTTTCTCATGTCAGCATGGTAATGATACTTCAACAGATATGAGAATCGTAGTGCTGTTTAGTTCACATATGTATGCACATGAAATATTTTCTCATACACACTTACTAATTTCACATTGTTCAGGATGTGGCTTTAGCATTACTGAAGTATAGTACGTTTGTATGAAATGTATACTCATGTAGCACTTCACTGTGTGTACAGTTATAATAAAGATATCCCTCATACATGTACTATATTCAATTCAATGCAGCACATATATTTGTATATACACTATACATGAGCAGGACATGTTCAAATCATGAAAGATGAATTTAAGGGTCCAACATGGAGATGTATATACTATGGTCCAAATCAATAGTTAGTTTCACTTTTTTGTGATGGCCTAATGTTTTTTTTTTTGCTTAAGCTTTTCTTTGAAGACTGGTTAGTAGGTCTTGAGCTTGTCTCTGTTTGACTGGTAGGTGTAAAAGATACTGTTATTGAAGTGCTGGGTGGTGCACAAATAGGTGGCATATATTCTGGTAATGCTGGTGCCACAACAGGACTGTGAGTTTGGCTTGTACGTGCCAGTGCCTGTGGCATCGGCTGGGCCTGTGCCATTATCTGGTCCTGTGCCAGTGCTTGTGCCATTGGCTGGGCCTGTGGCTTTGGCTGGGCCTGTGCCTGTGACATATTTTGTGCAATAATAGTTAGACTATTACAAATTGCCTTTAGAGTCTCCAGTTGTTCCTGGAAAAGGACTTGCGTGTTCTTCAGTTCTTGACAAATGGTGTGATTGGTTTGCTGCTGATTGGCTGCCTCAGCCTGTTGATGCTTGAAAAACATTTCCTCTGCTGTTTTTAATTAAGACAACACAGATGCACATGTATTATCCCCTTGGCCTGGTTGTAGAGGATCACTGTCCTCTAACTAATCTGTTATAGGATCTTCAATATCCTGTTCTTCCCGATTGTCACATTCAAGTAACTCTTGTTCTGGTGTAGAATCATCGGGGTTAGGGACATCAAGTTCTCTGAGTGCCTCAGCATATTCATGTTCTACAGTCTCCTCTCCAGATTCTCTATCTTGGCTCTCATCAACAAATTCCTCCTCACTTACTAATGCTTCCAGATTTGGGGTGGCATACAACTCTGACTTGGTTTCTTCATCCATAACTATATAATTACATATTATATTTGTTATGAACATCATGAGAAAGTCATTATGTGCTACTTTTATGATTTTGCATGTACATTTAGATTATTATGCATTGTATTATTTGCTTATCAATAAATACATATGATTTAACATCCATGTTATTTTTTATGTGCATATGCCATTAACATCACCTAATCCATAACTAATATATTTGTGTAGAAATCTAGGATATTTCAATAGAGTTATAAAAATACACTTGAAATTCACACATGAAGCTTACATACAAAGTTGTGGTGGTCTCCAATTTCTTGAACACACAAGAGTAGAATGTCAACTGGCCTATTGAGACTACATTATAGTGGACACAGATCTACTTTGAATGCCGGGGTCAGTTGGTTAAAATTTTTGGTACCCCTCAAATAATTTAGATAGCATGCATGATAACAAGTTTCATAATAGTACGCCTACACAACCTCATGTATGTTATTTGCCGGTGAAAAATGTAGTTTTGGGACACTCATAAGAGGTCAGTGAATGTTATGAAGACCTCCGATGGGTAGGTTTCAAACACCTGACTGTACACCAGTGAAAGGAAGCACTGTGTTCAACATTTTACATGCCTATGTGATGTGTGTGTACATCAATCACACATTTACATCATATATATATATATGTGTGTGTGTGTGTGTGTGTGTGTGTGTGTACAGTATATATATATATATATATATAGAGAGAGAGAGAGAGAGAGAGAGAGAGAGAGAGAGAGAGAGAGAGAGAGAGAGAGAGAGAGAGAGAGAGAGAGAGAGAGAGTGAAGAGATGACCTAGGCGCAAATAAGCCAGGAAAGAAACAAGGAGAAAAATATCATAGGGCAGTATGTCTGTAACTTTCAGAGTCAAGGTGGTAAGATATACACTTACACTTAGTCAGCCAAATAGAAGCCTTTAATCCACCACTGGGATTCAGGAACACTGCTACTGGTATATCTTCGCTGTTTGTATGGGTCTCAGACTCTCCACGTATGCTGCTTGCTTCAGAAGTCACCTTTCATCTGCAGCTGCGTGTCTCCTTAACATGGGATAGAGCTCACCGGGAGGGGGGGAAAGGGACAATGGAACAAAAATAGTATAAAACCTTTTATTGTAAAAAACTATCTACAAAAAAACAAACAGTATCTCACTCACATGGTGTGAAATAGTATCAAGCAGTTGAGAGTTTAAATTGAGTCTCTCACACTCGTAGAGTTTGGTCTCCGGTCCACTGCACTGATGCTAGCCTGTTTTACTTCCGCGTCACGTGCTCCGGCTCCAATTCTCGCGAGACTTCGACCTCCAATGATGTCACAGCGCTATCTCCACTCTGTTCTGCAGCGCGTCTCACTCTGCTCGGTTTGCAATGTCTGCAATGTCTGCAGGGTCTGCCCTACGCGTTTCTCCTCTAGGGCTTCCTCAGGGGCATAATATATATATAAAAAAAAAGAAAAGAAAAAGCATCCGATCCTAGTGTAATTCGAATATAAAGGTTTTAATTAATAAAAGTAGACAATTGCCAACTCACACTTTGTCCATTTAAAACAAGCAATTTATAGGACCTGCCCATGCACCACGCTGACGTCTGGGAATCAGAATTCTTTTCTCTGCATGTTGACGTGACTGCTGTGAATCAGCCCTGCTGTGGGATCTGCTGCCGGTTTTGACCTCTCTCCTCTGCGGGGGAAGGTAGATGTTTTCCTGGCTGTGTTCAATCACCCACTAGTCGAGTAGCAGGATGCAGGAACTGATGTCTGTGCCAGATGTTTGAGCATGAGCTAGTTGCCCTCCGTAGTTTCCAGTAACACGTGACCCTACGCGTTTCTTCCGCTTCAGCGTATTTCATCAGGGGATTATCCTGATGAATTGTCGACTTTTATTAATTAAAACCTTTATATTCGAATTACACTAGGATCGGGCGCTTTTTCTTTTCTTTTTTTTTAGGTATCGTTGGGAGGTTGGAGATCCCAAGAATTAAGCAGCCCAGGACTTCTAATTCATGTTTTAAGGATTTGTATGGACAATTTTTTATATATATATTTTTATACACCCATTTGTCTGCAACACTTGAGACATACACATCATCTCTATAGACATTTTTTCAGTGGTGTTAATTCTGTTGCCAACAAAAAATTGTTTTTCTTTTTCATATACATTTTTATACATTTGTATTTATTTTTATATATTTTTACATCTTTTTATTTTTTCCATTTTTCAATTTTTTTTTTCAATAATTCATTTTACTTAACTTTTCACATATACAGTGCAATTTGGATAGTATTCTGTTCATTTTTTCAACATTGGTATACATCTGTGCTGGGTTCATCATCCTGCAGCTTGAGGTCTGTTTTGCAGGTATAAGGTGTATATTAATAAGGGCGCTGTCTTTTAATTTCAAATATATATATATATATATGTATATATATATATACATATATATATATATATATATATATATATATATATATATATATATATATATATATGTATATATATATATATATATATGTATGTATGTGTGTGTGTGTGTACAGTAAATATATATATATGTGTACAGTATATATATATATATATATATATATATATATATATATATATATTGTGACAGAAACCAGGGGATGGTAATAAATTCCATATATAGGGCTCCCAGGATACTGAACAGTTTCTATCCTGTCTGGCCTGGGAGTGCAGCCTTATAATACATGCACTCCATCCCACAGTTTTGGGCAAGCGCTGGAACTGAGGGATTTCTGTCACCTGTCATGCTAATTAGAAATCAGGTATGTAAGACTGATTTCCTGTTTGCTCTTGTCTCTTCTCCAGAGCCTGGAAGGCTGCTGAACACAGTGGGGAGAAGCCCCTTCCCCACACAGGTTCAATTGTTCTATTCATTTGGCTAACTCTGCAAAAGTACCTTGTTTTGTTGTTGGAAAGTGGAAAAGCCACTTCCACCCTGAGTTAGGGAAATCTAAGTTAAGTTATCGCTCAGGTGAGCAGCTTTTGTTTTGATGTGTTTTGTTGTATGCACTGTGGCAGTCTCAGTGCCTGGGACTGAATAAACCAGGCACAGCCTGTTTAAAGGAACAGTACGTGACGCCTCCTCATTTAACCTACCCCAAAAGACCGTGTTCTAACCGTCCTGGACAAGCAGCGGAGCCCCGGAGTAAGCTGTTTGTCACATATGGTGGAGAATGCGGGCAGAACACTAAAAGGTCTGGGGGTTAAAGAACTTAAAAAAAAAAAAAAAAAAAGTTTTTTTTCTCTCTCTCCAAACAAGATGGAAGACGTGGTGAGTGCGCTGGTACGCAATGTCGCTGTCCAGAAAGACGCGAATGAAGCCCTGCAACAGGCGAGTGAAACCCAGCGACAGCTGTTAATAAACCAGCAAGAGACTAATGCAATCCTGCAACAGGCGAATGCAAACCAGCAAGAGACAAACCGCTTGCTGAGAGAGGAGCAACAGCGGTTCGCTCAGGGCTTACAGCAGGAACTCGAGATCCTGAGGGGGACTATCAGTAACCTTCCACTGGCAGCGGCAGCCCCAGTTCCGAAAATGACCAGGGCAAGCCACTACCTTCAGAAGATGGGACCCTCGGATGATGTGGAAGCCTATCTTCTCACGTTTGAACGCACGGCACAGAGAGAGGGATGGCCAGAAGCTGAGTGGGCTGGTCTAATCGCACCCTTCCTAAGCGGCGAACCCCAGAAGGCTTACTTTGATCTAGAGCCAGCCGAAGCTAACGTCTATGCAAAATTGAAGTTCGAGATACTCGCCCGCCTCGGCGTAACCACGGCTGTTCGCGCCCAAAGGTTTCACGCATGGTCCTTCACGATGGATAAAGCCACCCGAAGCCAGATGTATGACCTCATCCACCTCGCCCGGAAGTGGCTACAACCCGAGATCAACTCAGCAAGCCACATCGTGGAACGGTTGGTCATGGACCAGTTCTTGAGGAAACTTCCCTCTGCCTTACGCCATTGGGTCAGTCGGAGTGACCCCCACAATGCGGATGAGCTTGTGGCCCTCGTAGAAAGGTACAATGCAGCAGGAGAGCACACGCAACCCCCAGTCGTGGAGCAACCCCACTACCCGAGGTTCCAGGACTCTTCCAGAGACGGTAAAAGGGTACCGGGGTTAAGGGGAGCTGAAGAGCGGCGACCACCTTCACGCAGCACCAGCAACAGTGGTTCGCACACTAAGGGCAATAGCCAACATGGGGAGCCGGGAAAAGGCTCTAAGTGGGACACAGACTATGTACCTAAATGTGTAAATTGTCATGAGAGGGGCCACACAGCAAAAATCTGCCCACTAAATGATGAGCCCATGCAATGCAACAGCGTGGAACCTTATTCGCTGTTGTCCCAATGTATGCGCCCTAGCCCAGAGGACCCCTTGAATAACCATCTGTGGGCATTTGTAAAGGTTAATGGTAGGAGGGTTCGGGCACTTCTGGACTCTGGGAGCATGGTCACACTAGTGTCCGAATACCTCTTGCCCATTAAGAAGAAACAGGGAAACAGTTCACAAAGAATGGCAATTTGTTGTATACATGGGGATAATCATGAATATTCCACTGTTGATGTTTTTTTTGAAACAGAGTTTGGTTCTTTAGATTTCAAGGTGGGTATTGTACCCAAACTGGCACATGATGTGTTAATAGGGACCGACTTTCCCCATTTTCTAAAAATGTGGTCCCCCGCTCAGAATAGCGCCCAGAGTTCAATAGCGGACCATAACGAAGTATTAGAAGAAATAAATCCTTTCCCGTTTTCAGAAATGGAGGTTGACGAGGGCCCAAATAAGAAGGGGGAAAAGGAGGAGTGCTGTAAAATTCCCTTCCCCATCACTACTTTGGTAGGGAATACCCCAAATCAGGATGTTGATCAGACACTTACCACCCCAGAACCGGATAAGACCCTCGCTGACCTAGAGGTCAGTCCTGGGAGTTTTAAGAAGGCCCAGTGGGAGGACCCCACATTAGAGGTAGCAAGGGGAAAAGACAAAAGAAAAGGTTCTCCGAAGCTTCTATTGGCCTGGGGTTCTGGCAGAAATTACGAATTATTGTTCCTCATGCCCAGCATGTCAGATCACCGCCCCGTTCAAGGCGTACCGCAGCCCATTGGTACCCCTTCCCATAATAGAGGTACCATTTGACCGGATTGCTATGGATCTAGTAGGACCCCTAATAAAGTCTGCTAGGGGACATCAGCATATATTGGTAATATTAGATTATGCCACCCGATATCCGGAGGCAGTTCCCCTACGTAGCACCTCTGCCAAAAACATAGCAAAAGAGTTAGTAGTTCTGTTTTCCCGGGTTGGAATTCCTAAAGAGATTCTATCTGACCAGGGAACACCGTTTATGTCCCAAGTAACAAAAGAGTTATGTAAACTCCTAAAAATCAAGCATCTCAGAACCTCAGTCTATCATCCACAAACAGATGGTTTAGTGGAAAGGTTCAATAAAACCTTAAAGAGCATGTTACGGCGGGCGGTCGATAAAGATGGGAAAAACTGGGATTGTTTGTTACCGTACCTGTTATTTGCCATTAGGGAAGTTCCCCAATCATCCACAGGCTTCTCCCCGTTTGAACTATTGTATGGCCGACACCCAAGGGGCTTACTGGATATAGCCAAAGAGACTTGGGAACACGAGGTTACCCCTTACAGAAGTGTAATAGAGCATGTTGCCCAGATGCAGGACCGCATTGCTGCAGTCCTACCCATAGTGAGGGAACACATGGAGAAAGCTCAAGAAGCACAGAGGAATACGTATAATAAGGGTGCTAGGGTCAGAATTTTTTTTCCAGGTGATAGGGTACTAGTTCTGGTTCCCACCGTGGAAAGTAAATTCGTTGCTAAATGGCATGGGCCATATGAGGTCTTGGAAAGAGTGGGAGAAGTAAATTATAAGGTAAGACAGCCAGGTAGGAGGAAACCTGAGCAAATTTACCATATAAACCTACTCAAGCCCTGGAAAGATAGAGAAGTCTTGTCAACCCTAGTAACCCCAGGTCCGTCAGAGAGTCAAGAAACTGACCCAGAGGTTAGCATAGCTGAAACCCTGTCCGTTCATCAGAAACAAGAGGTTCAGAATTTAGTGAGCAGAAACAAAGAAATCTTCTCTACACAGCCAGGTAGAACTAGCGTAATTGAACATGACCTAGTCTCTGAACCGGGGGTCCGAGTTAACCTTAAACCGTACCGAATCCCAGAGGCCAAAAGAGAGGCTATAAGTTTAGAGGTTAAAAAAATGCTAAAACTAGGCGTAATTGAGGAATCCCAAAGTGGGTGGAACAGCCCTATAGTCTTAGTCCCAAAGCCAGATGGTACAACAAGGTTTTGTAATGACTACCGGAAACTAAACGCGGTGTCAAAATTTGATACTTACCCTATGCCCAGGGTAGATGAACTTGTAGAGAGACTGGGCAAAGCCCGATATCTCACAACCCTAGACCTAACAAAAGGGTACTGGCAGGTTCCCCTCACAGAAAGGGCAAAAGAAAAGACAGCCTTCTCAACCCCAGACGGCCTCTTTCAGTATAGGGTGCTGCCTTTTGGCTTACATGGAGCTCCCGCCACATTCCAAAGAATGATGGATAAAATTTTAAAACCACATGCTCGGAATGCTGCTGCCTACCTGGATGATGTGGTAATCCATAGTGAAGATTGGCAATCCCACCTTCCAAAGGTCCAAGCTGTGCTCGACGCAGTTCGGTCTGCTGGACTAACTGCTAACCCCGCTAAATGCACCATTGGTCTGGAGGAGGCCAAGTATCTGGGGTATTCTATTGGCAGAGGTTTACTCAAACCCCAAACACTCAAAGTGGAGGCGATACAAGGTTGGCCAAGGCCAGTTACAAAAAAACAAGTAAGGACCTTTTTGGGGTTAATTGGGTACTATAGAAGGTTTATTCCCAATTTTGCGACTAAGGCAACCCCACTAACCGACCTCACAAAAGCAAGAGGACCACTTATGGTAAAGTGGTCCCCCGAAACCGAACAGGCCTTTAGAAGCCTGAAAGAAGCTCTCTGTGCCCAACCAGTGTTGGTCACACCTGACTTCTCCAAAGAGTTCGTAGTCCAAACTGACGCATCTGAGGTAGGGCTGGGGGCGGTACTCTCCCAGGAGTCTCAAGGTGAGGAACACCCCATCCTTTATTTAAGTAGGAAACTAAATCCCCAGGAGAAAAATTACTCCATAGTAGAGAAAGAGTGTCTCGCAATAAAGTGGGCTGTAGAGACGCTCAAATACTACCTGTTGGGGAGAAAATTCCGGTTGGTCACAGATCATGCACCCCTTACCTGGATGTGTCAAAACAGGGAAAAGAATGCTAGAGTGACCAGGTGGTTCCTAAGCCTACAACCCTTTACATTTTCTGTGGAACACAGGTCAGGGCACAAACATGGCAATGCTGACGGGTTATCAAGGATGCACTCCCTAATATCCATGGTCGCTCATCCCTCAGGGTCTGAGCTGGGGGGGAGGATATGTGACAGAAACCAGGGGATGGTAATAAATTCCATATATAGGGCTCCCAGGATACTGAACAGTTTCTATCCTGTCTGGCCTGGGAGTGCAGCCTTATAATACATGCACTCCATCCCACAGTTTTGGGCAAGCGCTGGAACTGAGGGATTTCTGTCACCTGTCATGCTAATTAGAAATCAGGTATGTAAGACTGATTTCCTGTTTGCTCTTGTCTCTTCTCCAGAGCCTGGAAGGCTGCTGAACACAGTGGGGAGAAGCCCCTTCCCCACACAGGTTCAATTGTTCTATTCATTTGGCTAACTCGGCAAAAGTACCTTGTTTTGTTGTTGGAAAGTGGAAAAGCCACTTCCACCCTGAGTTAGGGAAATCTAAGTTAAGTTATCGCTCAGGTGAGCAGCTTTTGTTTTGATGTGTTTTGTTGTATGCACTGTGGCAGTCTCAGTGCCTGGGACTGAATAAACCAGGCACAGCCTGTTTAAAGGAACAGTACGTGACGCCTCCTCATTTAACCTACCCCAAAAGACCGTGTTCTAACCGTCCTGGACAAGCAGCGTAGCCCCGGAGTAAGCTGTTTGTCACAATATATATATATATATATATATTTATGTGTACAGTATATATATATATATATATATATATATTATTTTACCATCCCATTGTGTTTTTTTTCCCCTCCCCCCCCACCCTTCCTGCGCCTTCCCCTCCCTTACCCCCCCCCCCCTTTTTTAGTTGCTTTCCTTATTCCCCTCTCTTGGTTTCTTTTCTTCCCCTTCCCCCCCCCCCTACCTGCTCCCTCCCCTCCGTTTCCCTTCCTCCCTTCCCCTCCCCCCCCTCTTCCTCTCCTTTCCCCCATCAACCCCCATTTTCTTTCCCCCCCCCTTTTTTTCTTTTTGTATATTATTGTGTCATTTTTTGCACATTGATCCCTCTGAATCTCTTTAATACCAACTTTGTCTCCTTATACATCTAGTGGTTATTCAGCCATCTCCTTATATTTAGGGTATCGCTACCCTTTACTAGCATCTGTTTCATGTACTATACCATACTATGTAAGTTATCTGCCAATGATATTTTACTGAATTCTTGTGCTTTATTTATAAGCATATAAACTGTTTTATTATCTAAATGTTTTACTTTTTATTTTATTGCATTTGTTAAAAGTGCATGTTATTATATGCATTGTTATGTTTGGTAATTATGTACATAGGGGTTAATTTCACCCCCACATTGATCATATGTATTATATTAGTAATTATCTGTCTTCTGTGCTCTGATTGGTCTAATGTACTATATTACTGCGTCCAATACCTATGCTATTACTCCTGATGAAGTCTCGTTCGAGACGAAACGCGTAGAGAGTGCTGTGGAGTTTATTGTCCAGCTTTTATATTCTATACTTTCACTCATGTGCTACAGCATGTTTTTGCTGCTAGCATTTATATCAGCCGTCCAGCCTTCCAGCCCGTTTTCCCCTGTGAACCTTCTCCGGCAAAAACCTCACTGACGTCACCGAGCTCACGCGAGATTTGGATCAGTGTACTCACTGTGTAACGCCGGAGCAAGGGGAAGGCGGTGTCCCTCGTGTTTTCCGGTCCATGCAAGGACACAGAGGGGCTACTGCAGCAGGACATACCACGGACATTACATCGAAGTCCTTCTCACTGGGTTCCTGCGTCTGAACGGGCTGAGTTTTACTCAAAAATGCTTTATATTCAGCTATGTTTGTGAGTGTGTATTTTTAAATCCTTCATTCCATAAACCTATTGTTATACTATTTTACGCTATGAGTGCGCCTGTTTTTTCTGTGTTTTTGTATATATATATATACGCACACACACACCTTTCCATCAACACATACACACATACACTACTATTGTATTTTTGGTATGACAGATCTGATGTATTTCCCAAAAATGTTTGGAAGATAAAACTACGCTGGGACACACATGACCATATTGCTACTTAATAATTATTTATGTAGACACAGATACCTACAAGTGTACATCCAGTGTAACTGCACATTTCTTTATATGCTATCAATTAGAGAAGTGTATCAGTTACATAACAAGCCTGATTGTTAAAAAGTGAACCTAATGACTTGTGTAATTTATAGAATATTTGATAGCTTCATAGAAACTACAGCAAAGCTTTTCTGTATGTAAAAATGATTGCCTTTTAAGCACCGTATTTCAGAATTAATTAGACATTGATTTAATATCATAGTACTCGCCTTTTGCCGACTGTGAAAGAGTCGGGCCGATGTCCCTGTCCCCTCCAATCCCAAAAACTAATCTTCTCTTCATAAGAGTACAAATGTAGAGATGCAGGAGGTCCACATCCTGTTCCAAATGCATGGCGACCAGCCTTTGACATCTTTCTTTTAAGGCGTAGTTTTATGTCACCAAAACGTTATTTTGCACGTCTCGGGTGTTCGTTTTTGTTGGCCAGATGCACTGACAGATGTGCAGATCTGGGACCACAGATGGCCTTTTTGACTGCTTTTAACTTTTGCTGTGTATATATAAGTAAAAATGTATTAATACATGACTATACAGTAGGTTACTGTACATTTAACTATTGATTTAATAATTTCTGCTAAGATATTAACTATTTTACCATAAGAAAGGGATGTTGTAACAGATAGTATGAGTATTTGTGTCACCACCAAAATGTACATGTAGTTAAAGACACCCAATAGTCTATGTAATGTGTGCATTCATGACTAAGAAAATGTGTCCAAACATCAGCAACACACATCAGTTATAGCATACATGTTTAACATCTCAATGGTACATTCATAAGTGTTTTAAAACTACTAAAATGTACTGTTTCGATACATTTAAATATTACCTCATACAGTAAAATCATATAAGTGATGTTCTTACATGCCAATGACCAATAGAGTTGATTAAACAAAGCCATGACACCTTCCACAAGAATATCATTTTCTCTGAGAAAAAGGGCATTTTTTATCCCTTCGACATGCTGCTTGCAAGCTGGAGGCTGCTCATCACGTGCATGAGCCTGCTCCTCCTCAGTGATCGGATGCTCAAAACTGTCCCTCTCTCCCTGTCCACTACTCCCATTACCCTCCCCCACCTGCACTTCCTCAACTGCACTAGTAGCACGGGACGTACCTGCGCTAGCAGCATGGGACGTACCTGCGCTGGCATCATGGGACGTAGCTGCGTTGGCAGCACGGGATGTACCTGCACGTGCCACTCCTCTTCCACACTCCACCACTCCTCCAGCCACCGCCACTCAACCACTCCCACACTCCACCACTCCTCCAACCACCGCTACTCCACCACTCCCACGCCCTATCACTCCTCCAGCCACCCCCACTTCCACGCTTCACCACTCCTCCAGCCAACGCCACTTCACCACTCCCATGCTCCACCACTCCCATGACCACTCACACGTCCACTCCTCCTCTCCATTTCACATATTGACTCAGTCACTCAGTCACTGACCTCACTCACTCACAAAAAACAAATATAAAAAAGGATACACTAACAAAGTACTTTCACACTAACAAGACAAGAAAATATAAAAATAAATAAAATAACAAAAGACAACTCACTCACTAATCACCAACAAGTCACTCACAAATCACACAATCTCTCCTCCTACCATCAAGTCCAGTCTATCTCACCCTCATTCCCAACAGCACCGACACACGCTGAATAAAATGGCCACTTTATAAAGGGTGTGGAAGGCAAAGTCTCGTGAGAATGTGTGATTCAAATTTTTGCCACGTGCTTGGCTCTTTTCATCTAGTATTTCCAAATGGTCAAGTGTGAGATTTTTAATGCAACGTCATGAGGAAGTTGACCAGTCATGATGATTGTGAAAATCAATGCACTTATTGTGGGTATTTGTAACCACAGTAACAAAGAATGTGTACAAGATTTGGGGGTGGGTTTGTTCAAAGGTAGTTGTTTAGATCTCCCGTGTTAACCCCTACAGTACCATTAAAAAACAACGATATTAGAGTGAAGGGGTTAACGCATTCCATGGACTCTCACACAGATACCCCCAGGAAAGTAAGGGAATATACACGAGCCTCAGGCATTTTAAGACATTAGTTGCCTTAGCATGTAGGTGCAAAATTATGAACGATTTTCGATATAGTTTTTGATGAAATCTGTGAGAGCAAGTGGGATCCGCAGCTGAACCGCATTGGTTTCAGCCTCGGGGACCCCTACTTCCCGTGATACAGGCCCTGTTATGGGGTGCCAGTATTTCCTGTGATGTAAAAACTTCCGCGTCACGTGACCGGGGTATTCTAATTCTGCAGTGGGATACCGGCACCCCGTAACGGGGTTTGTAATTCTTGAAGCAGGGGGTTCCCGAGGCTGAAATAAATGCGGTTCACTTCAGGTTACCCCCTGCTCCCGCACACTATTTGAAACATTAAAATTAAAGGGGCATAATTACCGTAACGGATATCCGCTACAGTTCATCAATAATTGTTATTGTTGTTGTGAGTTTGATAATAGTGTACATGAGCAGGGGGTCTCCTGAGCTGAACCACATTGGTTTCAGCCTCTGGGACCCCCTACTTCATGAGATACAGGCCCGTTATGAGGTTCATGTATCCTCCTGCATGATTTAAATCCCCCGGTCACATGATGCGGGACATTTAAAGAACAGGGGATACCCGCACCTCATAACGGGGCCTGTATCTCACCAAGTAGGGGTTCCCAAAGCTGAAACCAATGCTCAGGAGACCCCCTGCATCTGTACACTAGTATTAAAATGTATGTGTATACAGTACGATTGCCTGTAAGAGCCGTGCATGGAGACGCAGCGTCTCACGCAGTTCTTACAGGCGGCTTTTTTTTCTATCAGATATCGCGTTTAGATTTTTAAGCACGATAGCTGGGGAAAAATACAGCTCGCGCGATCGGGCATGTTTTTGCCCACACTTAACCAAATGCGCTTCACTTCTTAGTGAATCCCGTGTCTGGCTTCATTTTTTATCGTGGAATTACAAATTTCCCAATCGGACGCAAAAGCTCACTGCTTAGAGAATCGCCCCGCTAGTGTTCCTAAGCATCTTTCATTCTCAACAGCAGTGTTTTGACAAGCAAGAAAGCAGGCTCATCCATTTGAAGATGTATTCTACGTCTGGTCAAATTGAAGAGAGAGGCAAATGGTTTTAGTAGGAAAGATGCTTTTTAACCCGTACACCTGCATTTAAATGTTGACACTTTTAAGGTTTATTTCTATAACAACGCTGCAGTCTGAAGAGCACATGTTTAAATCCAGGCATGGGCTTTCTGACTAATTACCAAAAGTAAAAGGGACTTATTTGTATTATTTCTTTTAAAGGTTGAAATGTAAAACCTCCATTCGCAGCTACACCTATAAAAAAAATGTATATATGATGCTGTGGCAGTGAGGGGGTTAATGACCAGTGCTGGGCTGCTAGCATAGTCCTCAAAAGTGCACTGTAGAAAGAGCTAATCAACTTCTCTGCCTGATAAAAGGCTGACAAGAACAACATACGGTAGGTGCTCAAGCCTGGAGAGTGAATGCATAGAGAAACTACTGTACTGAGTATAAATCTAGACAGTGCTGGTACCCACTAATGTGAGTAAGGCTCAAACGGAGCATTTAGGCAAGGACGTCAAGGTAGCGCCAGCCACATTTGGTTTGTTCAAAACAATTCAAGGTAAATTAGAGATATTCCAAGAGGTGAAGGAATTTAAAGAAAGACTGAAAAGGTGAAACAAAGGACAGATAAAGTTGAAAGAGAAACAAATTTAGAAGGGATAAAGAAGATTATGTAACAAATAGTTATAGGAATTGGAAACAAAACAAACAAGAAAAGAAGCCATCCTTTTTATATATCTGTGCTGTGGTGGCATTTGATTATTTGTATGCATTACACATTTCTGGAGCGGTGGGTACAAATTTCAGAGGGGGCGGTTCTGCGGTTACAGAGGCCCCGCTCTCTTCCCCACAATACTTAAACTGATTGTCCTGTAGCGTCACTCTCTTCTTTATGCAGCGTCGTGATGAATACCGATGCCGCGATGTCACATGGTGACATGTTGCTAAGCCAACGTGCTGTTACATGGCATCCCGTTGTCATGGAGACGCGTCGCCATGTGACATCGGGATGCTGCAAGAGGATGGAGACAGGGCAGCAAAAAGGTAAGTTCCTTTGCGCCGGAAAAAATTGAAAACCGGCCTTGCGCCCGTGTGAAAAAAAGAAAGGGTGTGGGGGATACTAGTAGGTGTGACTACAGCTTTCATGTATTAAATAAATATGGGGCCACAAAATGTTGATACAAATAGGGCAATGTTTGGGAAATAGTTGCATTCTGTGAGGCTCATCTCATTCTGCTCTCTTTTTCTGCAGTATTTGGGGTGCATAGAAGTGTTGCGATCCATGAGATCCTTGGACTTCAACACAAGGACTCAAATAACAAGGTAGGAGGGCTCATTTGTTTTCTATTCTGTAAATATATTACCTGGCCACTTGATACTGTTTTTGTAGGGTTCTTTTTTTTTTTTTTTTTTTTTTTTTTTTTTAACAAAATCAGTCTATCTATGGGCAATCTCCTGTTTTATTTCTGTCAAAAAATATATAGATGGAATTTGGCCTTCCCGCTATTTATATTTTTGAATGTCACATATTTCGTCCTAGTAAACCTGGGCAGAATGTTCTGAGTTCACATACTAATGACTTGTGAGGGAGCGCTGACTTGTGAGGGAGCTTCCTCAGATGTCCCAGGGGCAGATTTATAGGCGTAGGCATGCAAGGCCTAAAGTCACCCATTGCCCAGGCCCCTATCTCATTTATAGTTGATATTACCAAGTATGGGCAGGTTTGTGTGTTCGAAATCCAAACTTTGAGTCAAATACTATATGAGCCAGAACACAACAAAGACATTCTTGGAAAAGTTTTTTTTTTTTTTTTTTTTTTTAAACTGAGCAAACTTTTTGGTTGGCGAAAGGAAAACTTGTGAACCTATGCACAAAAGTTAGAATTTCCAAAAAAAAACCAAAAACATTTTTCCTGCTAATTTTATTTTTTCCCCGTACTGTATTTTTTTACAAATTCGAAACCAAACATGAAATACCGCCCTTAGCTATTACTGTAGTTACAGAAAATAAAGTAAAGGATAAGTGGAGAGATGCACTATAATATTTGACTTTTGTTTTATATTCCTACCGCCTTGGTTCTTTTCTTTAATGGGACGATTAAGTTGCATTCCAACTACATTATCATTTTACAAAAGGGTATATGATATAAAAGTAATGCTGTTTATGGGATTTATGTGCTTATTGAAAAGAACACTGGAGAAAAAACAGCGTGGTCCATATGGTGGGCAAAGCAGGAGGCGCCTGTGAAACAGTGTTCTGCGTGTCTTCTTTTGCTAAATCTAATTTCATGTTTCATCAAGATTCAGAGTTACAGTAGGAGGTTTTCCTTTCAATTTCTGATTTATTGTATTTGTTGCGAGTTATAACTGTTTAATTTGTGCAATAAGAATCATGAAAGTTTTATATTGGGTACAAAGGTCAAATTCACATTGGTGGGTGCTGACTTGAAGCACATGCCACAGGACACATACCTGCCAGATTGTCTGTGTGATGAAAATCTAGTGCTGGCTTTCTAGTCATACTGTATTTTGTGGTCTGGTTTGAACAAAACATACTGCCAGTAACTTTGATTAGTTCTCATCTCATCTTTAGACATGCGGGAAACAGTCTGAAACTAATGTATGCCTTTATCTTCTCCCGTCTGAAAAATTGTAACAGGCTGCTAACAGGCCTCCCTGCCTCACAACTTTCTGCTTTGCAATCTATTAAAAATCCGGCTGCTACAATAATTTCACTTTCTCCAAAAACAGTCTCTGCTCATCTCCTCCTTAAATCCCTCCCCTGGCTTTCCATCAAGTTTTGGATCACCCACAAAGTTCTCCTCTTTACCTTTAAGGCTCTACACACTCACCTGCTCCTCCCTACATATCAGCTTTGATCTCTCACTACGCCCCTGCTCGCCTCCTGCGTTCTACCCAAAACTATCTCCTTTCTACCCTTTTCACCTCTACTGCTCTCTCGCCTTAAACCTTTTTCCCTCACTGCCACTTACCTGTGGAACTCTCTCACACAGTGTACACCAAGCACCTTCTCAACCCTGCCTTTAAGTCAAGCCTTAAAACTCACAACTTAAATGAAGCGCTCCAATAGCCTGGATTCATGGCTACTGTCCCACACCCACAGTCAATCTTACCAACTATTGTGGCCAAGCACTGCCATCTACTGCACCTATACCCTCATCTGCTATCTCTGTAAATTTCTCATCACACCACTTAGATTATAAGCCCTCCGGGGCAGGGATTTCCTTTCTTATTGTCTAATTTTATTTGTTGCACTTATTGTATTACAATTCCCTGTACTGTATTGTCTCTTTTGTAGTATGTTAAGTACAGCTGTGGGCGCTATATAAAGATATATACATACAGTCAAGGACATTTGTGTTTACAGCACATTGTCTTTCCGGGGAGAAAAACTTTTACCTTCAAGTTTGCAAATATTTGGGGGATTTGTTGCAAAATGTGGTGAAGATTGTTATATTTTGCGTTAGCTACATTAAAAAATGAGAATTACAGTACACATTTTTTTTTCATTTTGATCGGCCAAATTGCATTCCAACAAATTTTCAGTTATGTATGAAGCCATGGCTGGTTCTGGCTATACTTCTGCCACCCTGTCATGTAAATCCTGGTAACTGTAGGCTGTGGCAGGCTATCATTTTGGGTTTTCCCCACTCTCAGGCAGCCTCCTTGAGTGACACGAATGGAGGTGGAACTTGGTTTGTGTGCAGCCAATCCAGTTGCAGACCTTGTGCCCTCCCCCTCTGCACTAGGGAGGAAGCAGCTTCAAATTATAGTAGTCCAAGCCTCTCCCCCAAGGGAGTGAGACATGCCCTCAGCCCCCTCAGGGGGGCTGAAGAGAATAACAAGCAGGCTTAGGAGGCGTTAATTCTGAGAAGAGGCCAGGCACCATCCAGAGGTCTGGGACCAGTGCTAGAATATAATGCATTTGCTGTAATAACATCTGCAGTGGATGCTATCTGCAATAAAGAGGATCCTGTTTCATATACCCCTGCCTGAGTCTACAGTCTATTGGGTAGGGGTATGAATGATGACTTTCACAGTGGGGACTGTCTCCAGCCACACTGGAGCCTCCTGTGAATGGAGGCGTTGCACCAGACCAAGAAGAACACAGCTTGAAGACATCCAAAAGCCTGTCCTATTTTCCCATACCATTGTGGACCCTCAGCATCTCCTGGAACCTAACAGGTATGAAGCACCACATCACCGGTAGCAATGGGCAGATCTCCCGGGGGGGGGGGGGGGTTAGGTGGGGTTTGCAGCGCTACATGTATATTTCTTGAAACATTGAAAGGAGAGCAGCATGTATATACAGAACTGCAACAAATGTGCACATCTCTAATTAATCCCCACCAGTGCCGAGGAAATACACTGTTTTGTAATTGACATTTTTTTTTATCTTCAGACAAAATGTATATAAACAAAGTTTTCCTCCAGTTTCGGTGAAGCTCATTCATTGATAAACTGTCACATTTTCAGTCCAACCAGAATACATTAAATTTTATTCTTTTGGAAGTTCACATTTAAAATAAAAAATTGTCATATATTTAAAAGTACACCAAGTACATTGCAACAGTGTTACAATAAAAACTCAGCCTTGTGACAGCTTGTTGAATTTCAGAAGTGAAAATAAATGTAACAGCTTTGCAAATGTAGACCTAACCATACTCAACTACAGTAGCAGAACAACTAACACCACAGCAAGTACAAAACACCGTGATGTACTGTCCGATGTATGGAAGAATGTTGCAGGAATTGCATTGTGACAGTGTAGTGGTAAAGGCTGTCTTACCAAGCAGTTCATAGAAATTCTGTAGTAATAAAATCATTGTAGATTTTAACAATGAAGTATGTAATGAGGATAAAACAGGAAAAGTAAAGATAAAAAGCACTGCGTCTCGGATTACACTAGCTGTTTCAACCATCATATAATCTTTAAATTGGTAGTATACAGTAGACTCTCCACTTGTCTGCCACTCCCTTCATCAGATTCCTCGCTATGCCCCTGGTTGTCTCTTTACCAACCTTTCCACTGCCCCTTACCTGTGGAACTCCTTCTCCCTCAGTATACAACAAGCACCTTCACTCCCCAACTTTAACTCTCAAACCTGAGAAACACACCTTTAGAATTAAAAATTTCAATAACCTGGTCTCATTCGCTACTGCCCCACACCCACAGACACACCTCCGCACCATCGTGATCAAGCACTGTTGTAGTATCATTAGACTGCAGTTAGTATTTCACCTACTGTCTCCTTACATGCAACTTAGATTGTAAACTCTCCGGACAGGGTTTTTCTTATCCTATTGTCTGATTTTACGCATTTATTGGATGATAATTGCCTGTAATGAATAGTTACTTTTGTAAAGTGGTGTGTACATTGGTGGCACTCTAGAGATAAAAAGATACATATACAGTATACAATACTGAAATATATGATTCTGTAGATGAGAACATTTCAACTCGGCAGCAGTTTGTTGCATTACATTTTTCAGAAATCAAATTGGAATAAATTAATAGGTCAAGTGGTATCATTACAAGAGGGAGCTTTATTTGGTTTGATTATTAGAGAACCACAGAGATGTTCATGAGATACCATTTACAGTGCCAGGCACATGGCTGTACTCTTTTGGCATTAAAGTAGGTAAAGAAAGCTGGCACCATAAATTTGGGGAACAGAATATACAGTATAGAGACAGCATTTATTTATATATAAAATGTTTTACCAGGAAGTAATACATTGAGAGTTACCTCTCATTTTCAAGTATATCCTGGATTCAAGTATGTCCTGGGCATAGCATTAAAATGTGATCGTACTGGCAAGCATTGATATGTGATGGCACACTGCTTAAGGTGCTTTAAAAGATGCAGGTTGTTGAACCCTCAACTGATATGTTTGCCATTTTCCATTCATGCAATGTTGGAATTAAAAAAAAAATGGATTTATATGGCTGTTTTATGGGCACTTTTCCCAGGTGATTGAATGAAACTTGAACTTTGAGTTTGGTGACATGCTGATAAACATATAGTGGCCTTTTCAAGTAGCTTTGATAAGTGACTTAATGTTGGTAAAGTGGGAGGAGGACCTAATAGGTCCTAACCTAATAGGTATCTTCAGTTGTATAAAAGTCCCCTCAAACCCACATCCAAATAAATTAGGGAGAGATTCATGTGCTAAAAAAATGAACATACATGAGGTATCCTGGGAGATATGCTAATGTCTATACAACGTATATTTATATGAGTCACACATCTTAAAATATATTCTTAAGACCAATTAGTTGTAAGGCCCTTGTGATGAAGGGGTTACCAGTGTCAGAACCAACAGGATTAGAACCCACAACTCTGCCATTCAGGGCACCACCACCACCACTCAAAACCCCTATTTCAGGGGGCTCTGGAGGGAAATCGCATGTTCAGGTAATTTCACTTGGAAAGCAACTACAAACTCGTGTGGTATATCATTTTTTAAACAAACGGTATTTCAAATGCGATATATCGTACTGAATACCGTGAGGTACAGTAGTAACATGCAAACACGTTCCACGTTGCAGTGATAACATCGAAGCAAGTAGTTTGTTGGGAACACTCGCAATAGCAAAACAGTCTTAAAAGTATGTAACATTCAATGTTTTCATCATTCCTGTTTATAACCTTTAAAATAAGCATTTAATCACATACCGTTCATTCCCACTTCTTATTTGAGCATTGCAAAGGAATTGCGCTAGTGCTGGGCTCAAAATACCTGGAAGGATCTCAGAAAATAAAAAAAAATGTTAGCAGCACATGGACATAAGTAAGTTTTGGAACGATACATACTTCCCCCAAATATTTTAATATTTAAGCAACACTAACATTTTCATATTGCTCATTAGAGTCAGGTGAATGTATCTTCCCCCATAGGGTTGCATCAGGTCATTTTAATGTACATAGACCTAGATTAACTAAACTCCATTAAACGCACATTATAAACCTGGTATAAAAAAATGAAAAGAATGCATGCTTTTAACACACAGATATCACTTTATTCACTCCCATTTCTATCTACATAAAATCTGTCGGAACCTACATTAAAATTGACCTGAATGATTGTGATAAAAATATTGCATGAGCTGTTATTGCAATGGTTTCCTACACACTGAGGTTTATAAATGTTTTATTGACACACCCGAGCAATCGTGTTGGGAAGGAGAGAGAGACACACTAGGTCATAAAGGAATTGGAGGATTTTTTCTGATTGATATTAGCCCATACTCAGTGAGTTGTCTTTAACTATTTTCTCATCTGTGTGTGTGTACTATTCTCTGTGTGATTTTGTATAGTCTGTGAATTGTTTGTTAGTTGTCTAAGTGCTTGCTTTTGTTAAGTGATAGTGTGCAATACTGGATGTGTAGTATTGTGAGTATGTGTATGGTTTGGTGTGAGAGATGAAGGACAGAGCAGGATTGTTGAGAGTAGGTAAAAGTGGAGGGCCTTAACACTGATGAAGCCAGGCTGTAGTTGCAGAAAAGCAGAGAATGCAGAACATCAAATTCTCCAATGATGTTTTAAATGAGAAACTGGTCAAGAAAATTGCAAAAGTGGATGACCATGTGGGCATGATGGCCAGTAAAACCTCCATAGCTGTATAGCACCTTTTTCCCCACCCTAAGTGAGATCATATAGCTACCGGTGTATTCTGGTGCGGTGCATACCTGTTTGGTAGAACAGAAAGCCCTGAGAACGCCGCAACGGTATGGGGAGGCATCAGGACAGGCTCTCAGTGATGATACTTATAGCGCAGCGCCTCCAGCCAGTGAGGATCCTGGTTCAGCCAGGATGGTCCGCACTGGCAACTCAGGTAGTGGCCCAGTCAAGTAGTCACAACAGATGGATTCAACCGGGTTTATTAACAGTATACATGTAGTCATGACGGGCACATTCCCTGAAGTAGTACCCACAGGGCTTCATGCCTTGCAGGCCCCACCTCCTGGCTCCCTTACCCCCTGATTTGATAAAGGATAAGTGCTTCCACTCCACAGGGGGAGGGAAGAGAGCCTCCTGACTTCTGGGAGAGTGTCAACTTATGTACCCCAGGGGAGGGGCTTGTAACCCTGCCCCATAACAGGGCAGGTCCGATACTGACAGGCATCACATCATGGGCATGTGACCCAGCCAGAATCCCCCCCTTGAGATGACATTCTTTGGTTGTTGTTAGGCCCGCCACTGGATACAGCAATAGTGTATCAAGGCTGCAACAACAAGCTAGTGGTTTGGGGGAATGTGGGACTGGGGGCAGGTCTGGTGTTCTATGGCCATTACATAGATGACCTTTTATTAATTTGGGATGGGGAATTAGGGCCTTTTAACAACATTAGATGACAACCAAATGGATTTACAGTTCACATTGGAGATAGATAGGAGGATTGTTTTTCTAGATCTAGAACTTACGATAGATGGTAATGGAGAAATTATCACCAAAACACACTTTAAGAAAGTCACAAGCAATGGCTATCTCCATAATACGAGTAACCACTATAAAAAGGGCTTGGAGAACATCCCCCAGGGCCAATTTTTCTGAGTCAGGAGAAATTGTTCTCTTGACTGATTTCTTGGCCCAGGGGGAATTATTTGTAAACAAATTTGTGGCAAAAGGTTACGTCAAAAAGACCATTCAGGAGATCTTTAAACAGGTTAGTCTGTTAAATTGGAAACTCCTCCTAGAGAAATCCATAAAAAGACAGTCATGTTCAATAGTTGAGGGGAGAGAGCAAGTTGGGAAGGGGAAGAATTGAAAACCGCCTATTTTTGTGCCACAATTTAATAATGCGGCCCACACAATTAAAACCATTCTAAATAAACATTGGTGCATCATGTTAAATGACCCAATTATAGGTCTGAATTTACCACCAAAAATACCGGTGCTTTTCCAAAAAGCACGGAACATCAAAACATGGATAGCGCCAAGTAGATTAAAAACTATTAAAGAATATACCACAAATGGTAAATTATTGAATGGGAATTTTTCATGTGGCGAACAAGATGCTTGACATGTAAGCACTTGAAAAAGTGGATAAAATTAGCTCACATTCTAACCGGTCAGTACATCAAGTTCAAGGCCGTATAAACTGTCTGTCGACATTCGTTATATACATCATAATATGTCCATGTGGCATCCAATATGTGGGGCGGACGGCACTTACTTTAAGTATGCGCTTCCTAGAACATCGGCGAAATATAATACATGGTCTACAGACACATAGTCTGTCTAGACACTATATGGATAAACATAACAAGGATCCGTCCTCACTATTAGTAACGGGTATAGAAGCTATTACATCCTCCTTACTGAGTGGAGATAGACATAGGAGATTAAATTTAAAAGAGACCTATTGGATCTATGTATTAGATACATTAGGTCCAATGGGTCTAAATGAATGTATAGACATTAGTACCATTGTGTGAGAGTTTTTCTTGCCCCTGTCTATAGATTTAGTACAAAGGTATGGTTTGAACATGCTTGACATGTTCCTTTTGTTTCCTGTTCTGTGAGACGTCCTTGGCTAGAGACATCTATTACATAATGGCTCACAGACATTATCACTCGCTTATTTAATAAAGCACTTTATCTTCACATTCATATGCCCACATTAATATTTTCACCAATCAATATTAGTTATTAGTTTATTCATGATAGCACAATATTAAAAACAACATATTAATTAAATAAATAATTTAGTAATCACAACATGAATGTTCATTTTTTTTACTCAATGTTTATCACAATATCTAGAAACACAGATCACAACACACACTTTAGTGTAAGTTAAATTACATCAGTAATACCTCTTAACATCATGTAGGACACATATACACATATATATTATATCTAGTTTAGATTTCTATCAATAGTAATAACAGTGTATATATGTTTGGGATACAGGGAAGGATGGGCTGTTTATTAGCCGTTTGACTCACTGGCTAGTATATATTTAAAATTGTGTATATATAGCAATTAATTTTATAGAATATGTTCTCTACATATAAATCTGTGTATTTTAGTTAAGATTAAGCTTAGTCCTAGTTCATTAAGGGACCATGTAAGAGAGTCCAGGGGTTAAACTCCATTAGGAGACTGCACAGGTGTCAGGTTTCATGCAGGGGGTGTGTAAAACTGTTGTTTGAACACTTATAAAAAGCAGGAAATAGCTGCTGTCAGTCTCCCTGTTTGGAGTCTGTTAGGAGGATCACAGACAGAGCTCCCGCCTGCAGGGATGGTTGACCAGAAGATTTTGCCTGGCAACCGTGAGGAACCCACGGCCTCACCAAGCAGAGAAGCCTGTAGCAGAGAAGGGAAAAAGACTTCCTGGGAGCAGCAGGACCTCAAAACCTGCGCTGGAGAAATCGGAGACGCCGAACCAACAACAATGTCAGATAAGACTTTCACTATTGTTCCCTGTCTTTCTAAATACTGTTTCATATGTTTTGAGCTAGGAACTAGGTTAGTTTGCCAGCGTTGTTAGAAAGGGCCACAACAAAGTGTAGTTAGTCTCCTAAAAGGTGTTTATTATTTTGTTTTGCCTTAAAGGGGCAGTAGCCCTTTTGTTTAGTTGCTGTTTTGTGGTTAATAAACCAATCCAGTTAAGCGGAACCCTCTATCTGTGCATCTAAATGCCCTCGCCTACAGGCCGCTCCGTCACAGACCAATATACATTGTTAGAGCTTATAATTAACAAGTTCTTCGTTGATTGGACTCTTGAACTATATAAAGTTTATATGTAGATATGGGAAGATGATTTTTATCTTGTCACAGGTGATGTTACATCCCTGTATACATCTATTAGTCACCAACAAGGATTTGAAGCAATAGACAAAACACTTTCCAAAGATCCCAATATGACTAATGAACAAGCCAATTTTATCCTAGACAGTAGAAGGAGAAAAAGGTGGAGAGTGACCTCCAATGATCCAATGCTACAAATCATATATATGCACAATTGTAATGATTGTCCAGGAGTAACTAGGAAAAGTCTCAATGAGTACTCTTTGATAAAGTCCCATGTAGGGATGAAACGCGTCAGAGTGGTTTTACCATGATGTCCAGCCTTTTTTTTGTAATAAAGCATATTTTTATTTATATCAAGCTTGTGTCGGTACTAGGAAGTAGTGGCCATTCGTCCAATTCTACTTCGTATCCTAGACAGTATACATTTTATATTAAAACACAACTATTTTTGGTTTGAAAATAATTTTTATTTACAGAAATGTGGAACCGCCATGGGTACTAAATTCGCCCCCAGCTACGCAAACCTTTTCATGTCGGTATGGGAAGATGACCATATTTGATCAATTGCAGAGCTGGGTGCGAATTTGGTCCTATGGCGGAGATTTATCGATGATGTCATTTTTATTTGGAGGGGAGATGAAGGGAGTCTTTTAAAATTTATTTCGTATATCAATGATAATGATCTGAACCTAAGATTCACCTGTGATTATAGTAAAAATAGAATTAATTTCCTTGATTTGTCAATTTATATTGAAGAAGGCACCATTAAAACTATGACACATTTCAAGGATGTCGATAAAAATAATTATATATTACAAACAAGTTGTCATCACCCAAGTTGGCTTCGAAATGTGCCATATGGGCAATGTAGAAGAATGAAAATAAATTGTACCGATGATGCAAATTTTAAGATTCAAACTAAATTCCTTGAAGAAAGGTTTTATGAGAAAGATTCTAATAAACAAACAGTTCAGTCAGCAATACAAAAAGTAGAAAACTTAAAAAGGGATGACTTACTAATAGATGTATCCAAAAACCAAGACAAGAAGGATTTTAATTTTTCTTTTATTACTAATTATAATAGACAAGCTGGGAAGATTGTTAATATTGTAAATAAATACTGGCATATAATCAAGAATGATGAGATCATTGGAGATATGGTTCCTGATAAGCCAGTTGTTATATTTAAAAGGGCTAAAACACTAAAAGATAAACTTGCACCTAGTGCATTGCCCAAAAATAATCTAACAATAAATAGATGGTTACCTAGTATTAAGGGCTTTTTCGGCTGCACCACATATAAAGCTTGTGTATATCGAGCAACTGATAAACATCAGTTTGTCTGTAATGTAACAAAGAAAAAATACACTATTAATAAACACATTACTTGTAGAAGCAACTATATTATTTACCTTATTGAGTGCCCATGTGGGTTACAATATGTTGGCAAAACTAAGAGACAAATGAATATCAGAATATTAGAACATATTGGTATCGTTAGACGTAAAGTTATGACCCATCTTCTGTCTGAACATTTTATCAATAAACATCAAAGTGATATACAGGCATACCCCGCATTAACGTACGCAATGGGACCGGAGCATGTATGTAAAGCGAAAATGTACTTAAAGTGAAGCACTACCTTTTCCCCACTTATCGATGCATTTTTTGTACTGCAATCGTCATATACGTGCATAACTGATGTAAATAACACATGTGTAATAGGCTCTATAGTCTCACTGCTTGCGCACAGCTTGGGTACAGGTAGGGAGCCGGTATTGCTGTTCAGGACGTGCTGACAGGCGCATGCGCGAGCTGCCGTTTGCCTATTGAGCGAGATGTACTTACTCGCTAGTGTACTTAAAGTGAGTGTCCTTAAACCGGGGTATGTCTGTATCGGGTTTTAAATTTAGTGCCATTGAACATGTTCTCCCTCATTCTAGAGGGGGAGACAGAGATCTGGAACTGACCAAAAGGGAATCCTTTTGGATATTCACATTAAAGACATTAGTTCCAGATGGCCTAAATGTTGAGCTCGATATAAAAGTATTTTTTATAGTGTTAGCACTTTAAATAAGTCAGTATGTTCTTCTTTTTAAATTAATTTTAAAATTGTTTTTTTTAAATTGATTTTTAAGTTAATTTTTAAATGAATTTTTAATATGGTATATTATTAATGTTTATTTTTAATATGCTAGATATATTGTATGTTAATTATGTCTTTCTTGTTCTCTCATATGATTATTAGGTATCAAAAATCGCTGTGTATATTGTTTTTAAGAGACTGTATACTGTGGTTATGTTGTTTGGGGGCAACATGGCCACTACTATTTAGTTGAATGCTATGTAGTTTATTTGCAATTAGAATTATACATGTATAGGTATTAAATTATGTTTTTTAGTATATACATTATAGAATTATTAATTTTTTAATAATAATAATTTTTTGTTATAATTGATGTATATGTTAACATAAATTTTCGGATTATACACTAAGACTATGGGCCTCATGCAGTAAGCGACGATTATGTGAAATCGGCAAGCTTATCGATTAGTCATGTTATTGGCGTTTTTCCCTCTCCGTATGCAGTAAGTGCCGAATACATTCAAAATCAACCAGAAAACAAATCCGCCCACTCTCACGATGATGAGCCGATCACACACAGGTGTATCGGCGTGCGTGGCGGGGTGCTGTTAGGTTGCACAATCACAAATCTTGCTGAATCAGGCGAAACAAGCATGTTTTTGATTGCGCGCCATATTTAAAGGCAACGTGTACTGCTAATCATTCTCTGTGTTGTTGGGAGTGAGAGAGAGAGAGAGACGCACAGAGCTGGACGATTGAACATTTGCATATTGACTGAGAGACTTGTTGTGTATTGGGTGAGTTTTGTCCTTTGTTGTTTTGTTTACATCTTTGTCTTGTTTTATATGTGGAAGTGGGTCGTGTGATTGCCTGTACATTTCTTGTCTGTTTTTTGTGAGTGCTGGAAGTATGCCCGCAAAGCGTGGGAAGAGTGATGCTGGTGGGAGTGGGAGTGCTACTCGTGCGAGTACGCGTCGGAGTGAACGTTCTGTTCAGGGGAGTGATGTTGCTGGTGCACCGAGTGGTGTTGCTGGGAGTGGGAGTGCTGGTGCTGGGAGTGGGAGTGCTGTTGTTGGGAGTGGGAGTGCTGGTGCTGCGAGTGGTGTTGCTGGGAGTGGGAGTGCTGTTGTTGGGAGTGGGAGTGCTGTTGCTGTGAGTGGGAGTGCTGGTGCTGGGAGTGCTGGTGCTAGGAGTGTGAGTGCTGGTGCTAGGAGTGTGAGTGCTGGTGCTAGGAGTGGGAGTGCTGGTGCTAGGAGTGGGAGTGCTGGTGCTGGGAGTGCTGCTGGTGGCGCAGTTGCTGATGGGGTGTCTGGTGGTGGCGTGCTTGCTGGTGGCCAGCTTTTGGAGGCTCTTCCATTGGAAGAAGGAGAGTCCAGTCAGCACCAGCCAAGCTCTGACCCTAAACCTGCTCGGAAAAAACGTGTGGAGAAGCCACGTAATCCTCGCTTCAATGACCAGGAAAATAGGGCTCTTGTCACTGGCATTCTGGAGCACTATGACAGTATATATGGACATTTAGTAGGTAAGTGTAACTTTACATTTATTATTCAAATACATGTGATCCTAGGTCATCTGAGTTTTGTTCATATGCAAATATGGGTACACAATATCTTTCTATGTTCATTAGTGTGGAAACACAGCTTTTTATCATGCCTTACAAGGACAAATAAACACAGGCGGTCAATTTGCCAGAACTGCATACAATATGAATGCAACCTTGCTTACATGTATAGGTTTAGTAGTGAATGCTCATGTGCTGCACATATTACACATAAAACAGCATGTTTGCTATCACTTGGAACAGCTAGCAGTGTAGGAAACTGGTGCTTATATTATTATTCATTTACCTCATATCTTTTATATGTTTTTCAAGGGCGGACAAGTGCAGCAAGCAAAAAAGAAATGTGGGACACAATAGTCATTGGTGTCAATGCCTGTGGGAATAGTGTCAGGGACAAGTATCATTGTCGGAAAAGATTTGATGATATTAGGTCCAAATTGAAAAAGAAAATACAACACCAACGCGTGCATGCTACTGGCACTGGAGGTGGGCCCACACCACAACGTCTCATATTGACTCCATTGGAGGAGCTGCTTCGGCCAAAATTACTTACCGTCGTCGTGGAAGGCTTGGCTGGTGACCGTGACATTGGAATTTATCCGTCACAATTTCCAGCAGGTGATAAATATTACTGTACTAGGCGTGTCGTTGCTTACAGTTATTTTGCATAGTTACACTGCTTTTTATACTGTCTTCACAATATAAGCATACCTGCATCTATATATGTATATGTCTGATTCTGTATATATATATCTCAAAATAGACATATATGTAGTAGTCCTACTAAAAGCAGTAACTAATATAGCACGTGCCATTGCGTGCTCATTTACATGTGAATTCCCAAAATGCATAGCTGCAGTGGAAGCAATTGATGGTGGGCGAAGATGGGGAACAACAGGGTAGTACACGTGTAACACATGTTCATGAGAAATTATTAGTAGCTACAGGTACAGAACAGAAATATGTATCATGTTATTGTGTATTTTATTGATTTTACTCCGACAAACATGACATTACTGCCTATTTTAAGCATGCATCAAAGAAATTGCATGTAACGGCCTACAAACATCACTGGCACTAACACATCTATAGTTGCTTATGAAAAGGTCCATTTTTGCTTTATGTCATATACAGACAGCATAATGAGGCACACGTAGCATATGTTATGTCATTGTTTTCATAACTTAAACACTGCAGATGACTACTTAGCTCATCTACCATTGTGTTAAAGCAGCTGCAATTAATATCTCATCACAGCATACACTTCAACAGAGGGGGTGGGGTTCAGCACACACACTAATTACAGCCTCATTTCACGGTCAACTTAGTTCACACCATTTGCACCTGTTTCAAGTCATTGAAAGGTGTGGCTGATTAGGCTTTTTGGGGAAGGGAATACCTTTCTTACAACCTGAATAGCACAACTGAAGTTAATCACACTCATTTGAAAGCTTAACTCTAGCTACTAAATGCCCCAACAACTCATTACTTATCAAAGCGTACGTCACACATTAGTTCACTCATATCTATAGTTGAACTACTATGAAAGACACATTATCACACACTGCATGTGTTGTCTTGTTGAGTCACAGCCACATTCAGGTGTGCCACATCTTCGATTAATGTACCACACATATCCTCTACCAAAAACAACACTTTTTGCAATATGACCACCTTCATGATAACCATTGTGAATGGTCATCTCATGATAGTTATGTACATTATGATACTGATATCACTACACAACATATGATTTTTATGTACTCATTTAATCTATTTATCCTCACGCATTACTGCAGAAACATAGTATGTTGTATGTTAGGGAACTCAAAAATTCTAAGTACACAGGCATGTACAGTGTTATTACAACTATTTATGTTCACTTTCACACACATTTTCGGTTAAGGAACTGATGTTGTTAGTTAATCATAAATACAGAACATACAATAAGTGTTTGTTCAATATTTACACATGTAAATGTAAAACTTATGTTATTGTTATATATAGTTGCCCCTGGAGGACATGTGTCACCTGAGATGGAACAAGTGTCTTCACCTGGGTCAGCCAGCTCAACACTACTAGAAGGTGAGTGTATCATTTGCTGGCCATATAATATGTGCTCTTCTATATGTTATGTTGTCATGTGCATTATTTGTTTTGCACATCTTCTTTAAATAGGATTACTTAGTGTCAGTGAAAATTAAGTGTAAGGCAACATGTATTGTGTTAGTGATGTTAATTATCATGTAGGACTTCTGAGTTTAGAGCAACTTTTCATTCATTCATATTTCATACTGAGTCCAAACATTATTCGTAAGTCAAGGTAGTTTTTAATGAGGTTATAAAACGTATGCTTACATGTTAGGTGTTACTTAGGACATAGTACAATTACATAGTAACACAGCATACATTAACATGCCATTTAATAATGTGTACATTTCTTTTTAGAACATCATGGTGATGAGGATGATGAGTATGATGAGGATGACGCCACAGAAGAGACTGAAATACAATCATGTGACCATGAAGAGGTGCCAATAGAAACTGTTGTACCGCCAAATCGTCCATCAACTTCCACATACGATGCAATTGTAGCTTCAGAGGGAAAAATAGTGGACGCAGAAAATCGTCGCCATTCAGACATGATGACAGTGCTGGAAAGGATGATTGGACTGCAGGAAGAAACAGTATCACAATTGGCACATCTCCACAGAGTCTTCATTGAAGTGCCTAAACAGTTGCAAAAAATCAACACCTCATTCGAAGCATTAGTTGTTCAGCAAACACAAGCTAATTACTGGAGAATGACTAATGTACCACAATTCAACACCTCCCAGCCAGGATCTGTTCATGCAGGTCAGTTTTCACCACATTCATCTGATATTCATTCACCAGGCCCAAATGTTACCGGTCAAGTAGCAGACATTGCTGTGCAGGTTCCTGATGACATCCTACCGCTGCCATCTGTACAAATTCAGCAGCAGACACCTACAAAGGAGGCGACAAAAACAAAACAAGACACACATGAAACAGACCAACCATCACTTGTGCAGTGTCTACCAACTTGCTCACATGTGTCACTGGGCACAAGCCCTGTCCGTGAACAGTCACTACCCAAAAGCCCTGTAGGTGAATCGCTGCCCAAAAGCCCTGTAGGTGAGTCGCTGCCCAAAAGCCCTGTAGGTGAATCACTGCCCAAAAGCCCTGTAGGTGAATCACTGCCCAAAAGCCCTGTAGGTGAGTCACTGGCCACAAGCCCTGTAGGTGAGTCACTGGCCACAAGCCCCGTAGGTGAACAGTCACTGGCCACAAGCCCTGCCCGTGAAGTGCCAGAGGCCACTCAAAGTGGCTCTGTTGTGCCTAAAGTTGGTGGCAAAAGAAAAAGGAAAATTCAAGAGACAACAAGCAGGCCTGTTACTCGCTCGCAAAAGGAACAAAAAAAATAAATGTTATAATTCAGAAAATATGTGTTTGGCCTTGTTTTGTTGACTTCAGATTATCTAATTACTATTGTATGTATGCTGAAGACTGTGTTGTTTCCAAACTTTCAACTATGTTCTTGTACACGTGAAGTTTTGGAAATGTTAACACTCATAATTAATTGTGTTATAAATATTTATGTTGTAATCGTCTGTTCAGTAATGGTCCACCAGGAGCCAGTTGCTAAGTTTAGAGAAGCTGCCATTGACTTTGCAGCAAAACATTGCATTTGGGTGTGTTAATTGATGTAAGAATTGCATATGCATATTAGTCACATGCAATTATTAAAACACCTAAGTAAGTGCAAACATCTTTCTTGTACGTGTACAGCAGGATTATGTGTAAATTATTACTTACCTTTGCCTTGCTTGGCCATTGTAATTTTGTCCTTTAATCAGTTGTGTGTTCGTTTCTATAACATCTCAGAATGTATAATAATATATATACACACACACACACACACACACACACACACACTGAGTGTGTGTGAGTGTGTGAGTGTGTATATATATATATGTATATGTGTATATATATATGTATATATGTGTATATATATATGTATATATGTGTATATATATATGTATATATGTGTATATATATATGTATATATGTGTATATATATATGTGTATATATATATGTGTGTATATATATATGTGTGTGTATATATATATATATATATATATATATATATATATATATATATATATATATAGTACTATATAAACTGGTATACACAAAGTAATACACTTCATGGTTCCTTGTGAAAGCACACTATTTTAATAATACAGGCCTAATGTTTGAGAAATATCCTAAGTATGAGACTCTAACAGTATTGTGCTTAAACAAATGTTTATTACTTAATTCAATCATGTTTCTCACCATTTAAATAGGTTTCATACAAGGTATACTTAATGCCATCAATGTTGTGTGTACTCCTGCAATATAAAAAAAAAAAAAATATTATATATAAATATATATATATTTTTATAAGAGATATATTTATATATATATATATATATATATATATATATATATATATATATACACACGTATTTAAACTCATGCAGACAGGGAGTTAACCAGACTTTCACATACACACAGAAATGTAAGCGGGGAAAAAACATTTCTTTTTGCAGGTGTGTTTTTACTGATATGCCTGGCTAAGAAATATTTTCACACACTGTTCTTTGTTAGTTTTCAAAAAAACACTATGTGAACGCATTCACAGTCTAGGGATGTTTTTCACAAACGAGATAAAAGAAGGAGAAATGTTTCTCCCACAGTCCCATATCACGAACCACAACTGTTAACCCAATTAGACAAACAAATCCAATTGGCGTTTGAAATAAGGAGTCAAAGTAGTTACTTTTGTTGACCTTGACAAGGAAAAACAGGAGTTTGTTAGCCATTCAGCACATTCATTTTGATGAGCAAATAACACAGACCTGCACACAGCTTTTGTGCTACTCAGACATGGCTGATGAATTCGTTAACAATATTAATCCCCTTTTAGGGTATAAGTACATGATCTGTGAAGCCATCTTGAACAGTCGCGGACAGAAAGCAAGCACACGCCAAATCGATGATTTCATTCGAGCAAAATATCCTTATTACCAAGACCGTAAGCATGCACGGAATTTTAATTCCTCAATAAGATTCACTTTATCAAGTAATGACTTTTTTGAACGTGACCAGGATAAGCTACAACACACCTATGGTTTCTGGAAGATTGCCCCGGAAAAACAATTTATCCTGAAAGACGGCACTTATATTGTCGTGAAAGGCATATTTATTCCTAATGGCAATAGCAATGTATCCGCTACTACTGATCCGTTTGAATCGATACGTGCTGCAATATCTGCAGCCTCCATTCCTGAAACCCACATTGTACAAGAACAAAAGTACTATGATTATGTACCAAGCCTTTCAGCTGAAATTGCATTGGAATGGGAACCGGAAGAAATGAACCTACCTCCCGACCAATTATTTGAAGAAAGCAGTGGCGATTCCTATGAGCGCATCCTGGAGGAGATATGTGCCATACTGGATTCAGCGGTTGGGTTAAGCGTGGATGAAAATGGCTTGCATTTCTGGAGCGACCAGTTGCAGCCAGGCGAAGAGTTAATTCTAGAAGAATGGTAAATATAACAATCGTTATGCGTTGACTCTGCGTTTAAATTTTTTTTTTTTTTGTAACCACCATTTTCACTTTCAATGCGTGGATACAGCGTAACATTGCAGACTGCATAACATGTAGCGATCACAAACAAATTGTTTCCTAATACAATATAGTAGGACCTGAAAGAGTAGTACACATTGCTGACGGAATAAATATACGTACTTTCCTATCCCTTTAAACATATTAGCAACATTTTACCATTACTCTAACACATACCTGTTTTGTTATCATGCAACATCTACAACATTGAAAACCGGGTCCACCACGTATGACGTGGGACCCTTGTCATGGGCCAAGGCGTCCTTAAAAAGGATTAGTGATGTAAGTCCCGCCCCCAAGCGACGTGCGCGCCTCAAAGCCTATTGGCTGTCATGTTTTGTTATAGTAACGGTAACTGCAGTGTGTGATGCGTGCGGCTCAGTGTTTGTAGGCGTACCCTGGGCGTTAGCCGAATGTTAATTGAGTGGGAGGAGTGTTAGCGTGCGTTTCACGCTGGCTTAACATGACGTCACACGTATTGCATTTGCGCATTGTGTTATCGGCCGTGCTTTCTGTTCAAACACGTCTGTTTAAAAAGAATACAGATGTACTCGTTTAGAACGAATGTAGTTTCGTCTTCATTGTATTTGAAATAAAGATGTTATGTTTACTGGTATTTTCAACATGTATTGAACGCACAACGTACGCTTTGTTTTGCGCATGCGCTAACAGTTAGTGGAGCCAAGCGTGAAGTGCGTGCGCACACAAAGATGTGCGCGCACATCTTTCAGTATACAGGCAACGTTCACTTCTTATACATAGTTATGCCTGCTACAAATTTAAAGAAACATTACATACTGATGAACAGTTTTACTTCTAACATATAAGTGAGTGACGTGTGTATCTACACAATCATATAGAGCTGCGTAACGCGTTGTCACGGATGCATATCTAGTAAGGTGCCATCTTTGACCATCATGTGTTTGCTGTATTTCAGAGATGTCGGGGAAGATACAATCGGATCAATGTATGATTTCAGAAGAGTCTACCTTTATATGAGATGATTGTGAGGAGGAGCCACCGACTACTATACTACATATGGAACTAATTTTATATTGCTTGCAGCGCTTATTAACAAACAATTAAAAATGTGATACCCTTATGCCTATATTGCATAAGCACTTAATTAACATAATGATGTTGCAAAAGAGTGCCTCATGAATTTTTATTGAGTGTTCTTTAATGACTACTAACATTTTATGACATGGTGTGTTTTATATATAACAACCATTCCCACTCTGCTAACACATTTGTGTATTCTAATATGTAATGGAACGTATGACTGTCGAAACTATGTAACAATAATAATAATAATATGAGCATGTTCATGTATAGGGCTGCTAGTTGTACGCAGCGATTTACAGACACATGTTTCAGCCTGAGGTCCCTGGCCCGTGGAACGTACAAATGTTTTTTTGCCGCATGAGGCACAGGGAGATAAAGTGACTTGGCCAAGGTCACAAGGAGCCCACACCGGGAATTGAACCAGACTCCCCTGCTTCAAACTATCAGTGCCAGTGTGTGTCTTTACTCAGTGAGCCACTCCTTCTCCCAATGTAAAGGACACTTACAACCAAGTAGCCATTTATTTTTAAAATCTCTTGTTACATGGGTATGTAGATAAAATGGTTTGGGACTGTAGCAAATAATGTTAGTTGCCAGATGTTATGGTCCCCTCCAATGCATGATGTTCTGAATATGACATCACCATCATGTTATGAAGTACGTTTCTGTGTATATTTCATTAACCTAACTAACTATAGTTTACTGTGTTTATTAATCGTTTAGAAATACATAGTATAGTCAATATGATGATATAAGCTACCATAATAAAGCTGGTGTTATCATTTGTCGGTGTTATACATGGATCCTACACCAATTGATAGAGACACAAACAGTTGTCTTAAAAAGTGTGTCTATGCTAGTGATGAATGTGCTCCCGTAAGTAAACAAATAAGTACAGTTATCCCCTTTTCTCCAACCACCTCTATATTACATTAATGGAAATTATAAGGAAACATACATAAAATGTGATGAAATGTGAGTAATCATTTTGTAATACAATGCACATGAAAGCTCAAGAGTAGCTAAATGCATATACATGATACAGAAAGTACATATATGTAACATTTGTGTTTAAACCAATATGTTGGGTTTTTAGTTCCAATAATTATAGGAAGATTGAGGTAGGCACATCTTATGAGAGATGTCAGCAAATATACATACCATGATCAGTCATACTGGAGATATACCTATAATGCAAAGGAACAATATATAAATTGCAAACATTGACATGCCATCTTCAGTACCGTAAACAACACAGCAAAGTGTGTATTTGGTGTTAAATGTACAACACCATGTATATTTCATGACATTCAAAATGTAAATCAGCCTGGTGTACACATCATATGGATGTACATGTTACACTGCACCAATAACATTGTATGTAAGCATACTAGAAGCATGAATGATTATGGGCATAATATGTGTTTTGTCTTAGCATAAGGAATAACACAATGCTAAAATATTATTGCTTTGTTACCCAAGTTGTATTCACATACACACAACTAAAGTACAATTGAAGAGGGATTATATAACCTGTGCAACAATAACATACCGGTGCCACATCCCTTTGTGCACACAGCAGAGAAAAGAAAGGTGTGCAACCCATATTCATCTGTGTCCTAACAGAAGGTTATATAAAGAAACATTATTGTTAATATAACATAATTAAACTATAAAAGTAGTACTAGGAACATATGAGTTTGTACTTACAAGAAAAAAATGAATTGATGAGATTCTGTCGTGTCTGGCCACCACTGGCTGTTTGTTCATTTTCAGCAGCTACATGGGTGGGATGCTCGTCTACCAAAGCCTCAGCTAGGTCTGACTGTACATTGTGCCTGAGTGCAACATTGTGCAAAATGCAACAGGCAAGGATAATATCAGACACTTTTTGAGGCTTGTATAGAAGAGCCCCACCAGTTCTGTCCAGACACCTAAACCTGGTCTTGAGTAGGCCAAATGTCCTCTCTATAACAGATCTTGTAGATATATGGGCTGCATTGTACCTGTCCTCTGCTTCAGTTTGAGGGTTTAGCACCGGAGTCAAGAGCCACGGCCTAATTCCGTATCCTGAGTCACCTATAATGAATGGAGCACACATAAGCTGACATTAGTGATCAAATTGTACAATGCCAACATTCCTAAATCAACATGTGTTTTGTGTTAGAACATGTAAATATGTACTCACCCAGCAGCCAACCAGGTTCAAAATGTCCCTCTTCGAACGCATGGAAGACTGAAGAGTTCCTCAGGATAGAGGAATCGTGACTGGAACCAGGGAACTTGGGTACCACATGCATTATCCTCATCGTGGCATCACATACCACCTGTACATTGAGTGAATGGTAGTGCTTCCGATTGCGGTACACATGCTCACTCTGACTAGGTGCAATCAAAGCAACATGTGTGCAATCGATTGCACCCAGCACACATGGTATCCCTGCTATATTATAAAAGCCAGTCCTGACTTCCAGCCACTCTGTCGCCTCTGTAGGAAAATGAATATAATTCCTAGCGCGTCTATTGAGTGCATAGAGAAACTGGGTCAAGGCCCGCGAGAATGTAGATTGCGAGACCCCGCCCACTATGCCCACAGTTGTCTGGTATGACGCGGAAGCAAGATAATGTAATGAGCACAGCATTTTAACAAGCCCAGGGACTGCACGACCTCTGGCTGTGAAAAAATCTAAATCCCCCCTTATCTCCTCATAAAGAGCTAAGATTGCTGCTGAACTCAAACGATAGCGACTTACAATCTCCTCCTCACTCATCCCATCTAACAGGGTTCTCTCCCTGTACAGACGCGGACGAGGCACAAGTTGTCTCCTCTGTCTTCTCCTCTGATCTCCTGTCCCTCTACCTGTCCCTCGGCCTGTCCCTCTCCCTGTCCCTGTCGTATCCGCGTCACTGTCACTGTCCCTCGGTGTGTCCCTCCCTTGCCCTATATGATTGTCTTCATCATCAAGCATGTCATAGAAAAGAATGTTCCTCCGTCTCCTAAACATTCGCAACATTTTGAAATGAGTAGCTGTGAATGAGCAGGTAATGTGCGTCCTTTAAATAGGTATGTGATGATGTCAGGTGACATAGTAAAATGCAAGGTGTTACATTAACATAATAAAGTACTTCTGTGGCAAGCTGTGTGCACTTGTTGTTCTAAGTATTTGTTGTGTGTATTCTGCAGGGAATGATGATATTTGGCAATGATGTGACGTGATGCTTTGTAGAAACATTGCTTGCAAATAAATAGTTGCATGTGCAATGCATGTAAAACTTGTGAACGCAAGAGTCAGTCATGTAATGAGACAAAAAGGCTGAGATTGATGTGGGAAAAGTTTTGTGTAACATGTGTAATTATCCATGTTATTGTGACATGTTGCCAACAATGAATAGTCGTGTGCATATGCATGCATTTGTGTAATGAGGATAGTTGGTATAGAATGAGTTTACAAGGTGTCCCAATGATGAATTACTGTACATGTGCGTATAAGTTAGGTTGAAGTGCTTGTAATGCAACGGTTATAATGTAAATATGCAATGTGATTGCGCGTCCAATAAGTGACGTCATGAAAATAGGGAGGACCAAACGTAGATGTAAACATGAGAATTTAGATGTACATGAACGTTTAAAGATGCGTGACACATTACAAGCATTGTGTAATGTAAAGGAACATGAATATACGGTGTATGTGTGACATGTGTGACATGTGTAACATCATGTAAACAATTGTCGATCAATGCAGTAAAATGTGTGCTATGATGTGAGGTTCTCCTTTAAGAGTTGAGTATAGTATTTTCCCTTGCCACATCATCACATGATGAGTAATGTGACCCGCAAATGCTGCAAACATGTAAAAGTCGAATGTTATGCAAATAAGACACGTCAGCTGTGACACAATGCAGGGAATGCCCCCACACTGTAATGCAAATCCCCCTTGTATTGTGAGCAATGAAACGTAAACAGTACTATACTGTTATACGTCCCCGCTCCATTGACTTCCATTGATGTACAGAAGATGTTTTTTTTCTAAGTGCCGTTCCGGCAGCCTTAGCGATCGTTCTCCCGTCCAAACTGCCAACTTTAGTTGGCGGGAGAAATCGGCCATAACATCTCAATTTCGTAGTGCCGATCAGCCCCGATAAGCTGTTTTTTTTTGTTGAATCCAGCCGATTTAAAAAAGTGGCGATCAGTGTCGAAAACAGGCTTATCGGCAGGCGACTGGCCATAACCAAATAATCGGCTCCGAAACCTGGCGATATGAAGCACTTATCGGCGCTTACTGAATCTCAAACCCAATTTTGGCTATAACATGGCCATATTTCCCTTATCAACGCTTACTGCATGAGGCCCTATATGCTTATGTATATCAGAATAATTAGAATACTGTATGCGCCATTTGCACCAATCATAGTTAAGTATTGGGTATATATACTTAGCTATTAGTATTAATTAGCCACTCCTGATGAAGACGTAATTACGTCGAAACGCGTAGAGTTCAGCTCGTTAGCCATCTGAGAGGAGGAGAGAAGCAGTGGGATCCTCGGCGGTATCCCCCGTTCCGGTGAGCTGTGACGTCACGATCCGGAAGTGACGTACGCGAGAGCTGTAGCAGTGTATACCGGGCGAGGAGAGCTGCGACGTATGACAGACCCAGCTGTTCAATGCTTTTACTTCTCCGATTGCCGTAAGCCTCCATTTGTGAGCTTTTGATTGATAAATTTTGTATTTTTGATCTGCACTAAGGCTGTTTTCTCTTTTCTCTGAGATTGCTGACCCATATACCATACCTCCAGACCGGGATATACTATAGTTCGAGACTGGCACAAATGCTCCTTTTTCTACTTTGTTTGTGAGTAGGAATTTGGAAGCTCTTTACTTAATTTACTATCACATTGTATACAGTATTACACTATCCACATTTCTTCTTTTTTTGGGCACTCGGCGACGCTCCCCTGGATTTCCATCAACATCTAAATGCCCTCGCCTACAGGCCGCTCCGTCACAGACCAATATACATTGTTAGAGCTTATAATTAACAAGTTCTTCGTTGATTGGACTCTTGAACTATATAAAGTTTATAAGTAGTTTATATTATAAACTACATGAGTGCTAAAAGAGCCCAACCCCTGATGAAGGAAGAAATGTGTAGGGTCGCGTGTTGTGAGTGAGCTACGGAAGCCGTGCCAGTGAGACGCCTGAGAAAGAGGCTGTGATCTGCCCTTGAGCCCGGGGAACCTCAAGAATAGGAACTCTCCTTTACATCTGCGAGTTGCCGGAGGATTTTCCAAGCGGAGACACCAGCAGGGAGTTCTAGGGTGAATATCCCCCAATGGAACGATCAGAGCGGCATCTTAGAGCAACATGTCAGCACATGAGTTTACTCATACCATGCTTAATATTCACAGATGCTTGTGAGTTTTTAATCGTTAATGTCCATATTATTACATTTTTATTCACTGGTATCACACTAGGATTGGATGCTTTTTCTTCTCTTTTTTTTTCTGTTTAGGTCACACATTGGGAGTTTGTTGAACCCAGGAAGTAGGCTGCCAGTATCCAAAAGGACTCATTAAGGTTAACCCATTTGGGTTACAGTGGTACCACATTTTATATGTTTTTTTGGACTTATATATTTCTTTTTTTCTTATATTTTTCCCTATTCACATATTATTGTGTATTTTTATTATTTGCTCACATAGCCATTAGCTTATGAACAATGCGGTTTATAATTTTTTTTATAGAGAACATCATTATATTTTAATAATTAATAATAATTTATTTGTATTTAGTCATCTGCATCCATTGCTAGTTTGTTATTACATATTGAGATCCCTTTAATGTTAGGGTATCTTTTGATGCATTACAGTACACGTTAAGGTGCTGTCTAATATACTTGTTTTCTTATATATATATATATATATATATATATATAAAATCAAAAAATAAATAGATGATACCGTTCTGTGGCTAACTAAATGCTTTTATTTGTGCGAGCTTTCGAGATACACTGATCTCTTCTTCCGGTGATGTTACAATGAATGAAGCAAGCAAAAGGTAATACTTAACAACAGTGTCTATTGGAATGTTATCGGTGTTTGTCCTTCCCCCGGTGTGGATGAGATTTATGGCTAGAGGTGTTAAATTGTTCCTGAGAGTAAGTGATGTAAGAGTGTGTGTAACAGTGTGAATAAAAATGAATGGAGAGCCCACAGTATATACAGTGCTTTACAAAAGGTGTGTGTGGAGTGGGAGTGGATATAAATGGTGTGGGTGTGGAAATGTGAGAGATTGTAGCACAACTAAAAGTGTGTGTGGATACTTTGTGGTCCCTATTGGTGTATAGGGATGGAAAAACAGTGGCAGTGGCCTAAACAGAGATTGAAATTTTGTCATTACAGACACAAGTGAACTCTCTTCCAATGAGCGCTAAAGGCCATGTCTGTACATACTGTGCTATATGTATGCACACACAGCTGTCTCTTACACATACTAATACTCCTTGTTTTTCCATCCCTATACACCAATAGGGACCACAAAGTATCCACACACACTTTTAGTTGTGCTACAATCTCTCACATTTCCACACCATTTATATCCACTCCCACTCCACACACACCTTTTGTAAAGCACTGTATATACTGTGGGCTCTCCATTCATTTTTATTCACACTGTTACACACACACTCTTACATCACTTGCTTTCAGGAACCTTTTGACACCTCTAGCCATAAAACCCATCCACACCGGGGGAAGGACCAGCACAGATAACATTCCAATAGACACTGTTGTTAAGTATACCGTTTGCTTGCTTCATTCATTGTAACATCGCCGGAAGAAGAGATCAGTGTATCTTGAAAGCTCGCACAAATAAAAGCATTTCGTTAGCCACAGAATGGTATCATCTATTAATTTTTTGATTATTGAAGCTCGGCTAACACGGTACTGATACCTCTACATGTGTGTGTGTGTATATATATATAGAACACACAAAAAGGTGTGTTGCTCAACACAAATATATGTGGTTAACTCAGACCCTAAATAATACTGACTAATTAATTTGGTAAAAATATATTAATCCAAAAACAAGTCAGTTTAAATATAAAGTAAAGAGCCTAATGGTGCTAGGGGATAAGTATAAATATCAAACACACAAAAAAGACAAAGACAATCCCCTTACTAGCACTCTAAATTACACCAACAAAAAATAAAAAAGAAAGATATAGCTCAAAGGAATCAAATGCCTTGCCGGAACTGAAAATGAACAAGTTTTTATTTGTAAATACAGCAAGACACACTAACTTAAAAACATAGACATACTGAAGACAGCCAAAATTATATCTGTGAAAAGTGACTATATATCAAGGAATACTGTATACCAAACAAAAAACTAAAGTGTATCTAAATAATAATAAATATGTATCTATATATATACTATCCAATGATACCACTAAAGTTCAATGAAACAAAAATTAAAGAAAAATACATATATATACATATATATTACCCACTAATATAAATGCCTGACTCCAAGTTGTAAAATACAAATCACAGCATTGGAATAAATATATAATCAAAAAGCAACTATGGAAAGGAAAAAATGGGGAGAGGAAAACATACAGGGGAGATAAAAAGTAAATCTCACACCCTGAACAGTATTACCCAAAAAAAGGGGGATTTAAACACTGATTACTGATGCAGCAAAGAATTGACACATAATAACTATGATCAACATGTGAGCAAACAGAAGCAAAACATTAAAGCACACAATAGTGTGTATCACTGCAAGGACAAATGATGCCAGAACAGCGGGGAGAGATAATACTCAGCTGTAGCTCAGTAGCAGGAGGCATCAGTCCATGATAAAGACGTCGGCAGTGTTGCATCGGTAGCTCAGAATAGAGTAGGGAAATCCATTTTGCTGCATTAGTTCAGTGATAAAGTCACAACAGGAAAAATCATATAGAGGCTGTCTTCAGTTTACACTCAACGCGTTTCACCCGTCGGTGGGCTTCTTCCCGGAGTGATAAAACTAAAGTGAAGGCATTCTAGTATATATAGGAGTAGGAATAATTAGCTACAGCTTTGCTCCAAAAATCCCCATCTAATTAGGGTCTCAGGCAGAGATTGCTAGCGTCACACGCAACAGGGCAGGTAATAATATCATTAGACCAAGCATGAACTCAGTCTATATGGCTGTTGCGGTGCGCATGCGCATCAACTCTAACAATTTATACCCGTTTTCATAATCACCAGTAGTTTATGCAAAAGGCACACAAAGAAAGGTGAGAGAGCAGAAAACTTTGATTGCTATATTGAAATAAGAGTTCATATGTATATGTATTCACAACCCCTCAATTCATAAGTCCCGTTTGCACTGTCACAGATGACATCATTATTACAAAACTAACAGTCAAAAGAGGATATATTGCATACAAAGCATTTTTAGGCATACAAAGAGATAAACATTGACAGTGTTGATATACAGAGTCCCATTTGTTGGATCAGCTGTGAAGCAAGAGTTGTATTGACTCGTATGCCAATGTATATAAAGTCTTTGTAAGCATCATCAGATCATCTCGTCAAAGACAGGAACAGATAATACTGCCATTCATTATCTATGCACTGATTAGAGAGGAACACATATATTAGAAGAGCATTTCTACAGAGCAATGATGTTTACATGTTTGCATCAGTTTGATTTTTAAAACTCAAAAGGAAAGAGTAGATAAGCAAACAATATTGTTAATAATAATAATAAGAAATAATGATTATAAAGTTTAAAAAAATAAATATTAAAACAGAAAAAGAAAAACAGAGTATATATTTTTATATATACATTTTTAGATTGAGGGGGGGATTCATAACTTAGCAGAACTGTAAAAACAGTTATGTATAGGGCATCAAAATACAATTGAAGGTGCATAGAGCCCAGGATAAACTATAAAAACATAGCAAAA
This sequence comes from Ascaphus truei, assembly GCF_040206685.1. NCBI lineage: Eukaryota > Metazoa > Chordata > Amphibia > Anura > Ascaphidae > Ascaphus > Ascaphus truei. The sequence continues at coordinate 193,848,249 of NC_134483.1, read as the reverse complement.
CCTAGTGAATCATTTAATCCCTTTGGCTGCATGGTGTTCAGGAGAACGATCCAGCGGCATTCCTTCTTAAGGAGCGCTTTCTCCAAATCACCACCCCTTATACCCAAAACCACTTTATCTAAAGCAAATGCCGATAAACAGGCAGGATCTGAGGCATGATATTGCAAAAAGTGTCTCGCTACAGTTGTAATTTTTTTAAATGCATCCAAATCTCGTTTAGCAGTTTTAATATTTCTGATATGTTCAAGAACCCTAAATCTGAGTTCACGTGTAGTCATGCCAATGTACTTGAGTTGACAGGGGCATGTCAAACAGTATATGACACCCTTTGTCTTGCAATTGATGAAATATCCAATATTATACTGTTTGGTGTGATCACTATTTGAGAACTTATCAGTAGGTAACATATATTTGCAGGCTGAGCAGCTGTTACACTTTGAAAATCCTTTTTTCCTCATTGTCAGGAATGTATTACTTGTATGGGGAATGTAGTGACTATGCACAAGTCTATCTTTAAGATTTGGCGACCTTCGACTGGTCAGATGGACCCTGTCACCTACTACTTCCCTGAGTTCTTCATCAGTGCACAAGATGGGCCAGTGCTTCTGGAGAATTGTTTGAAGATCCCTCCACCTGTCATTATATGTACCGATAAAACGTGTCTTTGAATCGAGTGTCTTTTTTTTGGGGTGTAATAATGTATTACGTTGGCTCTTAGCACTATGTTGGTACCCTGAGTGTATATACTTTCTGCTATAGCCTCTGGATGTGAATCTACTACGCATCTCTGCAGCCCTAGATTCAAAGCACTCCTCTGTGGAACAATTACGTTTCAGCCTCAAAAATTCGCTGCGAGGAATGCCTTGAATCTGATGCTGCTGATGAAAACTAGAGGCATGTAAAATTGAGTTTGTAGAGGTAGTCTTTCTGAAAATATCTGTACCAATGTTACCACCATCGTCAATGAAGATCCTGAGATCCAGGAAATCCACTGATTTGGTGCTTGATTGAAAGGTAAGTTTGATGTTAAGTTTGTTGTGGTTGAGTACATCGACGAAACTCATAAGCTCCGTGGCAGAACCCTGCCAGAGAATAAGAATATCGTCGATGTATCTCAACCACAACAAAACATGTACAGTCAGATAAAGATTCTCTTCACAGAATACCACCTCCCTCTCCCACCACCCCAAAAATAAATTCGCGTATGATGGGGCACATGTAGCCCCCATCGCTGTCCCTCTAATCTGTAAATAAAATCTACTCTTGAAAACAAAATAATTATGATATAAAATAAAAGACAAGAGTTGCAAAAGGAGATCTGTTAAATTAGGGCTAAACTGAGACATTTTCAAAAAGAATTCTGCAGCACATAAACCATCCTTATGGCTAATGGATGTATATAAAGCTTCAACGTCACATGTGACAAGAATAGTATTGGCATCAGCTATGACGCCATCCAATCTGGAAAGTACGTCCATAGTGTCACGTAAATATGACGGTAAAGATTCCACAGCCGGACGTAGGAAGGGGTCCAGGAATTTGCTAATAGGCTCACAGAGGCTGCCAATACCCGCCACAATGGGTCTCCCAGGTGGGTTAATCATGCTCTTATGGATCTTGGGTAACAAATATAGAGTTGCCATAATTGGATGTTTCGTAATCAGGCTCTCTTTATTTTTATTTGTTATTGTGCCCAAGGCACAGGCTTCACTGAGGATGATATCCAGCTCTTTTTTAAATTTATCAGTTGGGTCAGCAGCAAGTTCTGTGTAGCAATTCCGATCTTTCAATTGCTTAAAGGCCTCCCGTTCATACTGGGTTTTAGGCCACACCACCACATTGCCACCTTTATCAGCTGGTTTAAACTCCACAGTTGTCATTTTGCTGAGTTCTTTCACAGCACCCCATTCCTGAAAAGTTAAATTTTTGGCCCCTGCTCGTTCAGGTAATTTCAGGATGTCATTGGCCACCAGGGATACAAATACTTCTATTTGTGGGCATGTCTGAAAAGGTGGACAGAATGTAGATTTAGGGCGGAATTGCGACAGGACCTTGGACTCACTTGGGACAGGTTCTTCATCTCCTATAAATTCAAAAGTCATATCGAAGATAAGTTGACGTTCCATCATATTCCAGCCATCATCACCTTGCGAGTGTGTTGAGCTTTCTTTAGCTTTGGAATAGAATTTCTTCAGAAGAAGTTTGCGGCAAAAGAGATGTAAGTCCTTAATCCATTCAAACTTATCAATAGTCGAAGTAGGTGCAAATGACAGGCCTTTTTGAAGGACATTAGTTTGATCCGCTGTTAGAATAATATCCGACAGGTTAACCACTGTCATTTCTTCTGATGTCTCTGAGGCCGTCATTTTTTCTTTGCTTTGTAGCCATAATATTGCCTGTCTCTCAGTCTTCTTGCGTCCCCTCCGGGTCCTCCGCCTGCTTTGTCCTGATGGCCACCTCTGCCTAAAAAAGGTGCTCTGTAGTTGGAGCCCGCTCCTTGTGTGGCATCTGCATCTGATGATTCTGCTTCAGAAGATGTGAAGCCTGGGGAGATATCAGCTATATCATTCTTAGGCACATTCCTTTTACCATGTTTCTTGCCCCGCTCCCAACGATAAACATTGTTGGCTTTGTAATCTGCAGAGTCACGTAAGAATTTTGTTTTTTTTACAGATGTAATATCTTCCTCAAATTTCGACAGATCTTGCTCTATTCTTGCAATCAAGTCAGTTGTTTCAATTTCCATGTTTTTCAATGTTTGCTCTGTTTGCTCTGCTATGTCTCTCAATAAACTCTCATCATGTGCAATCAAAATTTGCATCAGCTGAAAGGAACAGGTACTAAGTGTAGTCTCCCATTGTTCCTTCAGTTTGATATCTTTGAATTGAAATGCTGGGAACATCTGTAATCTCAGACCCCTTGGTATAAGTTTATTAAAAACATATTTCTCCAAGGCTGTCTTGTTCCACCATACCCTCAATTTTCTTTGTGTAAGCAATTTAAGTGTGTGCATATTATCTTTATCTTTACTGGTGGTAACTAATATTTCCGGTGTAATATCCTCATCCATTAATGAAAATATTTCATTGGCACTAGCTAAACGCCTTTGGTCATTGCTGCTTACATTCATTCTCAATGCCGGCAAAAGCACCTGTCTCCCATGAACCAATCTCCAAAATTATCAAGTGGAGCTAACAAACCATAAGCTAAGAGAAGCAAGTATAAACAGAACACACAAAAAGGTGTGTTGCTCAACACAAATATATGTGGTTAACTCAGACCCTAAATAATACTGACTAATTAATTTGGTAAAAATATATTAATCCAAAAACAAGTCAGTTTAAATATAAAGTAAAGAGCCTAATGGTGCTAGGGGATAAGTATAAATATCAAACACACAAAAAAGACAAAGACAATCCCCTTACTAGCACTCTAAATTACACCAACAAAAAATAAAAAAGAAAGATATAGCTCAAAGGAATCAAATGCCTTGCCGGAACTGAAAATGAACAAGTTTTTATTTGTAAATACAGCAAGACACACTAACTTAAAAACATAGACATACTGAAGACAGCCAAAATTATATCTGTGAAAAGTGACTATATATCAAGGAATACTGTATACCAAACAAAAAACTAAAGTGTATCTAAATAATAATAAATATGTATCTATATATATACTATCCAATGATACCACTAAAGTTCAATGAAACAAAAATTAAAGAAAAATACATATATATACATATATATTACCCACTAATATAAATGCCTGACTCCAAGTTGTAAAATACAAATCACAGCATTGGAATAAATATATAATCAAAAAGCAACTATGGAAAGGAAAAAATGGGGAGAGGAAAACATACAGGGGAGATAAAAAGTAAATCTCACACCCTGAACAGTATTACCCAAAAAAAGGGGGATTTAAACACTGATTACTGATGCAGCAAAGAATTGACACATAATAACTATGATCAACATGTGAGCAAACAGAAGCAAAACATTAAAGCACACAATAGTGTGTATCACTGCAAGGACAAATGATGCCAGAACAGCGGGGAGAGATAATACTCAGCTGTAGCTCAGTAGCAGGAGGCATCAGTCCATGATAAAGACGTCGGCAGTGTTGCATCGGTAGCTCAGAATAGAGTAGGGAAATCCATTTTGCTGCATTAGTTCAGTGATAAAGTCACAACAGGAAAAATCATATAGAGGCTGTCTTCAGTTTACACTCAACGCGTTTCACCCGTCGGTGGGCTTCTTCCCGGAGTGATAAAACTAAAGTGAAGGCATTCTAGTATATATAGGAGTAGGAATAATTAGCTACAGCTTTGCTCCAAAAATCCCCATCTAATTAGGGTCTCAGGCAGAGATTGCTAGCGTCACACGCAACAGGGCAGGTAATAATATCATTAGACCAAGCATGAACTCAGTCTATATGGCTGTTGCGGTGCGCATGCGCATCAACTCTAACAATTTATACCCGTTTTCATAATCACCAGTAGTTTATGCAAAAGGCACACAAAGAAAGGTGAGAGAGCAGAAAACTTTGATTGCTATATTGAAATAAGAGTTCATATGTATATGTATTCACAACCCCTCAATTCATAAGTCCCGTTTGCACTGTCACAGATGACATCATTATTACAAAACTAACAGTCAAAAGAGGATATATTGCATACAAAGCATTTTTAGGCATACAAAGAGATAAACATTGACAGTGTTGATATACAGAGTCCCATTTGTTGGATCAGCTGTGAAGCAAGAGTTGTATTGACTCGTATGCCAATGTATATAAAGTCTTTGTAAGCATCATCAGATCATCTCGTCAAAGACAGGAACAGATAATACTGCCATTCATTATCTATGCACTGATTAGAGAGGAACACATATATTAGAAGAGCATTTCTACAGAGCAATGATGTTTACATGTTTGCATCAGTTTGATTTTTAAAACTCAAAAGGAAAGAGTAGATAAGCAAACAATATTGTTAATAATAATAATAAGAAATAATGATTATAAAGTTTAAAAAAATAAATATTAAAACAGAAAAAGAAAAACAGAGTATATATTTTTATATATACATTTTTAGATTGAGGGGGGGATTCATAACTTAGCAGAACTGTAAAAACAGTTATGTATAGGGCATCAAAATACAATTGAAGGTGCATAGAGCCCAGGATAAACTATAAAAACATAGCAAAACCTAGTGAATCATTTAATCCCTTTGGCTGCATGGTGTTCAGGAGAACGATCCAGCGGCATTCCTTCTTAAGGAGCGCTTTCTCCAAATCACCACCCCTTATACCCAAAACCACTTTATCTAAAGCAAATGCCGATAAACAGGCAGGATCTGAGGCATGATATTGCAAAAAGTGTCTCGCTACAGTTGTAATTTTTTTAAATGCATCCAAATCTCGTTTAGCAGTTTTAATATTTCTGATATGTTCAAGAACCCTAAATCTGAGTTCACGTGTAGTCATGCCAATGTACTTGAGTTGACAGGGGCATGTCAAACAGTATATGACACCCTTTGTCTTGCAATTGATGAAATATCCAATATTATACTGTTTGGTGTGATCACTATTTGAGAACTTATCAGTAGGTAACATATATTTGCAGGCTGAGCAGCTGTTACACTTTGAAAATCCTTTTTTCCTCATTGTCAGGAATGTATTACTTGTATGGGGAATGTAGTGACTATGCACAAGTCTATCTTTAAGATTTGGCGACCTTCGACTGGTCAGATGGACCCTGTCACCTACTACTTCCCTGAGTTCTTCATCAGTGCACAAGATGGGCCAGTGCTTCTGGAGAATTGTTTGAAGATCCCTCCACCTGTCATTATATGTACCGATAAAACGTGTCTTTGAATCGAGTGTCTTTTTTTTGGGGTGTAATAATGTATTACGTTGGCTCTTAGCACTATGTTGGTACCCTGAGTGTATATACTTTCTGCTATAGCCTCTGGATGTGAATCTACTACGCATCTCTGCAGCCCTAGATTCAAAGCACTCCTCTGTGGAACAATTACGTTTCAGCCTCAAAAATTCGCTGCGAGGAATGCCTTGAATCTGATGCTGCTGATGAAAACTAGAGGCATGTAAAATTGAGTTTGTAGAGGTAGTCTTTCTGAAAATATCTGTACCAATGTTACCACCATCGTCAATGAAGATCCTGAGATCCAGGAAATCCACTGATTTGGTGCTTGATTGAAAGGTAAGTTTGATGTTAAGTTTGTTGTGGTTGAGTACATCGACGAAACTCATAAGCTCCGTGGCAGAACCCTGCCAGAGAATAAGAATATCGTCGATGTATCTCAACCACAACAAAACATGTACAGTCAGATAAAGATTCTCTTCACAGAATACCACCTCCCTCTCCCACCACCCCAAAAATAAATTCGCGTATGATGGGGCACATGTAGCCCCCATCGCTGTCCCTCTAATCTGTAAATAAAATCTACTCTTGAAAACAAAATAATTATGATATAAAATAAAAGACAAGAGTTGCAAAAGGAGATCTGTTAAATTAGGGCTAAACTGAGACATTTTCAAAAAGAATTCTGCAGCACATAAACCATCCTTATGGCTAATGGATGTATATAAAGCTTCAACGTCACATGTGACAAGAATAGTATTGGCATCAGCTATGACGCCATCCAATCTGGAAAGTACGTCCATAGTGTCACGTAAATATGACGGTAAAGATTCCACAGCCGGACGTAGGAAGGGGTCCAGGAATTTGCTAATAGGCTCACAGAGGCTGCCAATACCCGCCACAATGGGTCTCCCAGGTGGGTTAATCATGCTCTTATGGATCTTGGGTAACAAATATAGAGTTGCCATAATTGGATGTTTCGTAATCAGGCTCTCTTTATTTTTATTTGTTATTGTGCCCAAGGCACAGGCTTGTACATATATATGTATATGTTACATATATATGTATATGTACATATATATGTATATATAAAAATATATACTCTGTTTTTCTTTTTCTGTTTTAATATTTATTTTTTTAAACTTTATAATCATTATTTCTTATTATTATTATTAACAATATTGTTTGCTTATCTACTCTTTCCTTTTGAGTTTTAAAAATCAAACTGATGCAAACATGTAAACATCATTGCTCTGTAGAAATGCTCTTCTAATATATGTGTTCCTCTCTAATCAGTGCATAGATAATGAATGGCAGTATTATCTGTTCCTGTCTTTGACGAGATGATCTGATGATGCTTACAAAGACTTTATATACATTGGCATACGAGTCAATACAACTCTTGCTTCACAGCTGATCCAACAAATGGGACTCTGTATATCAACACTGTCAATGTTTATCTCTTTGTATGCCTAAAAATGCTTTGTATGCAATATATCCTCTTTTGACTGTTAGTTTTGTAATAATGATGTCATCTGTGACAGTGCAAACGGGACTTATGAATTGAGGGGTTGTGAATACATATACATATGAACTCTTATTTCAATATAGCAATCAAAGTTTTCTGCTCTCTCACCTTTCTTTGTGTGCCTTTTGCATAAACTACTGGTGATTATGAAAACGGGTATAAATTGTTAGAGTTGATGCGCATGCGCACCGCAACAGCCATATAGACTGAGTTCATGCTTGGTCTAATGATATTATTACCTGCCCTGTTGCGTGTGACGCTAGCAATCTCTGCCTGAGACCCTAATTAGATGGGGATTTTTGGAGCAAAGCTGTAGCTAATTATTCCTACTCCTATATATACTAGAATGCCTTCACTTTAGTTTTATCACTCCGGGAAGAAGCCCACCGACGGGTGAAACGCGTTGAGTGTAAACTGAAGACAGCCTCTATATGATTTTTCCTGTTGTGACTTTATCACTGAACTAATGCAGCAAAATGGATTTCCCTACTCTATTCTGAGCTACCGATGCAACACTGCCGACGTCTTTATCATGGACTGATGCCTCCTGCTACTGAGCTACAGCTGAGTATTATCTCTCCCCGCTGTTCTGGCATCATTTGTCCTTGCAGTGATACACACTATTGTGTGCTTTAATGTTTTGCTTCTGTTTGCTCACATGTTGATCATAGTTATTATGTGTCAATTCTTTGCTGCATCAGTAATCAGTGTTTAAATCCCCCTTTTTTTGGGTAATACTGTTCAGGGTGTGAGATTTACTTTTTATCTCCCCTGTATGTTTTCCTCTCCCCATTTTTTCCTTTCCATAGTTGCTTTTTGATTATATATTTATTCCAATGCTGTGATTTGTATTTTACAACTTGGAGTCAGGCATTTATATTAGTGGGTAATATATATGTATATATATGTATTTTTCTTTAATTTTTGTTTCATTGAACTTTAGTGGTATCATTGGATAGTATATATATAGATACATATTTATTATTATTTAGATACACTTTAGTTTTTTGTTTGGTATACAGTATTCCTTGATATATAGTCACTTTTCACAGATATAATTTTGGCTGTCTTCAGTATGTCTATGTTTTTAAGTTAGTGTGTCTTGCTGTATTTACAAATAAAAACTTGTTCATTTTCAGTTCCGGCAAGGCATTTGATTCCTTTGAGCTATATCTTTCTTTTTTATTTTTTGTTGGTGTAATTTAGAGTGCTAGTAAGGGGATTGTCTTTGTCTTTTTTGTGTGTTTGGTGTATATATATATACATATATATATATATATATATATATATATATATATATATATATAATGAAAACAAGTATATTAGACAGCGCCTTAACGTGTACAACAATGCATCAAAAGAAACCCTAACATCCTAACATTAAAGGGATCTCAATATGTAATAACATACTGTATATATATATATATATATATATATATATATATATATATATATATATATATATATAGGTAAACCCCGTTATAGCGCAGTGCTCGGGGTCCACCCCAAGACCACCGCGCTAGTAACGGGGACGTACTAATTTTTTTTAAAATGGCCGCCGCGCGCCTGATCGGGAGTGTCCAATGCCCGAGGTGTCCTCTGAAGGGGTGTCCGCCACCTGAGATGTGGGAGATGGGCGCGCGCGGGGGGGAAGAAGGGTTGTGTTGCGCGGCTGTGCACGTGGGTGGGGTGGTGGTTCCCGTGCTTGCCCGCTCGATGCGGGCGGACTGCGAGGGGGAAGCTGACGGGCACGAACGGGCGGCGAGGCTGGAGAGCCGAGTCTTGGCACTTCCCCCCTTACTCCACTGTGTGTGTGTGTGTGTGTGGAGGGGGCTTCCCCCTCCCCCTCCCTACGAACGCGACCAACAGCTGCAGGAAGAGGCTTCAATCCGGGGCAAGTCGGGAGCAAGATAGCCGACACTGCTCCGTGAGGGAGGGTGAGGTGGCGCCTACATTGCCTGCCGACAGATCCTCCGGAGCTGACACCAGCTCAGGGGAACCCCGAGGAGAGGCATCAGCCGAAAAGATCTGCTCCGGAGATAGCGGGAAACGGGGTGAGTGATGTCATTAGCACACCAACATTTAAAGTGTGTGTGTGTGTGTGTGTGTGTGTGTGTGCTGCTGACATGTGAGTGGGGGGGAGGGCTGCTGACATGTGAGGGGGGTGGGCTGCTGACATGTGAGGGGGGGTGGGCTGCTGACATGTGAGGGGGGGGTGGGCTGCTGACATGTGAGGGTGGGTGGGCTGCTGACATGTTAGGGGGGGGTGGGCTGCTGACATGTGAGGGGGGGTGGGCTACTGACATGTGAGGGGGGTTGGGCTGCTGACATGTGAGGGGGGGGTGGGCTGCTGACATGTGAGGGGGGGTGGGCTGCTGACATGTGAGGGGAGGGTTGGGCTGCTGACATGTGAGTGTATTGTGAGAGCTGTGTGCTGTGAGAGTGTGCTGTGAGCAGTGTGCAGTGAGTGTATGTGCTGTGAGTGTGTGTGCTGGGAGTGTCTGGTGTGTGCAGTGTGCAGTGGGAGTGTGCATGCAGTGGGAGTGGGAGTGTGCAGTGGGAGTGGGAGTGTGCAGTGGGAGTGGGAGTGTGCAGTGGGAGTGTGCAGTGGGACTGTGTGCATGCAGTGGGAGTGTGTGCGTGCAGTGTAGAGTGTGTGCAGTGTAGAGTGTGTGCAGTGTAGTGTGTGCAGTGTAGAGTGTGTGCAGTGTGTGCAGTGTAGAGTGTGTGCTGGGAGTGTGTGCAGTGTGCTGGGAGCAGTGTGTGTGCAGTAAGCAGTGTGCAGTGTGTGCAGTGTGCAGTGTGTGCAGTGAGAGTGTGTGCAGTGTGCAGTGAGCAGAGAGTGCATTGAGCAGAGGGTGCAGTGAACAGTGTGTGCAGTGAACAGTGTGTGCAGTGTGTGGAGTGAGCAGTGTGTGCAGTGTGCAGTGAGCAGTGTGTGCAGTGTGTGCAGTGAACAGTGTGCAGTGAGCAGTGTGTACTGTGTGCAGTGTGTGCAGTAAGAGTGTGCAGTGTGCAAAAAAACGGGAGCCACGTGAAAACCGCGTTATAACCGATTCGTTATAACCGGGTCGCGTTATAACGGGGTTTACCTGTGTATATATATATATATTTAACCTGGTTGCAGCACTTCAGGGACCAGGGGTTAAGTCTGTGTTCAAGAGAAATGTTGCAAAGTTCTCTGTGACCTTTCCATGTAAAACTTTTCATGTAACTTTCTGCATGTTGCAGTTAAACCCACCAATCAGGGGCTTGGTCATATTGAAAGTCCCTGGCCTTATCCCTCCCTTAAAGCTGCAGTTCAGCCAATATCCTGCATGTGTTTATTTTTTTAATAAATCAGTTCTGTAGTAAGAAAAAATACTTTTAGCATTTTCTGTTTTAAAAACAACAACTTTGAAAGACCAATTTTCTTGTATTCTATTTTAACAAGCATGCTTGTTCCTATAGCAACGATTTACATTCCCCATATTTAAAGATGTCGACAAACTTTGCCGATCAATAGACGGAGAACGAATTGACCGGCAGCTATGCGTTTTTTTTTTAGTTAATTAGAGATTGCCCACATGAAACTATTGAAGTAAAAAAATTAATTAAAAAAAACGGAAAAAAAAACTGAACTGCAGCTTTAATGTTTCCATGTTGTGGCATGATGTATAAAGGTGAGAAGGTAGTTCTATGGCTGAGAGAATTCCAGTTCAGGGTTCTAGGGGGAATTCCAGCCAGAGCCGGTTCCAGCCAGTACCAGCCAGAGTGTGGCAGTTAAAGATTCCAGAGTTCTGAGCACATGTGTCAGTTGGTTGTGGTCCCTGAAGCAGTGCTTGCTAAACACTGCGTGGGAGCAGAATGGGGAAAACTTCCTCACGGGGTTCCCTGTACTTAGGTCGATAGGGTGTTCCCAGTTACCCCAGGTGGGTGTGTAATTTTTCTTTACTGACAGTTGTGGATACTTTTCTCCCCCAATAAATTAATTTGATTAACTCTGTTGTCATGTCTGGCAAATTGATTCCTGGTGTGATAGTCCTGGTCTCCCATGACAAATGCAGTCAAACTTACAAAGTTATATACAATATTGTGATCCACATCATCGTATACAGCAATGTTGTCAGAAAGCAATATTCATTTGAACAAAAAACAGTTCCCGAATGTCTAATATGGGTAAGTTGTATACTAGAGCCTTTCATCGTTGTCGGCATTTCAGCCTCTGCTCCTCTTACTTTTATGTGGAACTGGGAGGGGGTGCCAGGGGGAGGGGGCAGAGCATAATCATGGTTCCAGTCACAATTAGCATACATATATCCATATAGAGTTGTTGCATAATTCAATTTCTGAATAAACCTTGAGACGTAGCTGTTTACAAAATGGCGATTAAGTTGGCCCGTTCAGTAGAGTCTGAGTGCTGAAGCCAAGGGCACCAGATTTTCTCATAATTAGGGAGTGAACTCCCTAGCAAGGTCGTTATTTTTTCCATTGAGGCTATATACCATATTTTGTTTATGATATAAGATATGGAAGGAAGGTCCGTCGTTTTTCATTATTTGGCAATGGCATGCTTAGTGGCAATAAATATGTTTGCAACTAGCCTGTGTGTATCTGTCCATATTTTCTGAGGATCTACCTAGCAGAAGAGTGATTGGGTCTTGCAGTACATCTAGATCTGTAATCTCTCTTATGAGGGTAAAGATTTTACGACACATGTAGATGGTTTTAGGACACATTCACCAAATGTGCAGCATAGAGCCTACCTGAATATCAACTAGAGTTCCAGCACTCACTGGCTACAGGAAAAAGGATCAAAACAGGGTATATGCGAAAAAGTAAATAGTACAAGTAAAGTTGGAGTGATGTAGCACAAGCGGGCAGTGGCCTCAAAGATCTCTGTCCATTCCTCTTGCTTTTGTGTTGTTAGCTTTGTAAACTGACAATTTCCCAAAAGGTACATCGGGAATTGTTTGACATTGTATGATTCTGTGTAATATTCTTAAAAAATGTTGCATATTTTTTGGTGGGGTCTACTGATATTGTGCCATCTTTGAGTTTAATCACTGGAATGTTGCCAATTTCCTTTATATTGTTCAGTTTCCTAGCCTGTATACTATCCGCTTTGTGGCTTTTTCTGTAAAACTTTTGATTTGCCCATCTCAGGGACCTCTCAGTGCGTTCATTAAGCATTTCACCTCTAGTATTTGTTATCTGTTTTCCTAGTGAGTTGTTCAGGGATGTTTTTTTTTTTCCATCTCCAGGTGCCTTAATTTTTTTATTATGGGATGCAATGCTTATTAATGAACTTTTAATGGCTGCTTTATGTGCTCCCCACATTCTAGTCAAGGAAGTGCCTGCCATAGTATTTAATTGTGGATAGATCCTCTTTGATTTGTTTATATCGTTAGGGGATTGCTTGACATTTAATCTCCAGGAGTGTGCCTGTTGTGATATGGACAAGCCTGTCATTGTTATTCCTAGACGAGCGTGACCTGACCAAGTAATTGAGTGATACTGTATGTAGCTTTTGTCAGGTGTCTTACCAGTGATCTGTCAATGAATATGTAATCTAGCCTTGAGTAACTATTATGTACTGGCGAGAAGAAGGAGTAGTCTCTCGTCTTTGGGTGTATATGGCCCCAGGTTGAGGTTTTGGCATATTTGTCTCAGTTTTTTTGAGTGTGAGAGGTTTCAGCCATCTATGTTTATCCCGGTCGTGCTGGATCTATCAAGTTCTGGGGCAATTACGGCATTTATATCACCAACTGAGTATTACCGGGTCGATTTTGAAAGCTGCTATATTTTTATTTAAATGTAAAAAAAAATATGTTGCTTTTCATTTGGGGCGTAGATAATTGCAAGGGCAATTTTATCTGGCCCTATGCAACTGGAATGGGATATCTCTGTGAATTAAATCTTCTACCAATTTTGTTTTATCAAGTGCCGATGCCTGATAGACCAGAGGAAATTGTTTGCTGGATAAGAGGTGACTGTCCTTCTTCCGTCTTCTCACAGAGGAAGACAATTTTACCCTTATGTTTATTCATTTTCATGAAGAGTAGTAACCGTTTCTGGGGTGGCTTGAGGCTCTTGACATTATATGCCAAACTTTTAACCTCCATCAATATTTGTAGTGGGAGATAGCAGTATCTAACATGCAAGGTTCACTCTTGTGTAAGTAGAAGAGATGTGTATGTGACAGCAACCATAGCATAATTTCTTATGGAGAGGGGGAAATTGACCTATCGAGTAGGTGTGGCTCGAAGCCATTGGGTGAGACCTATTTAGGGAGGAGTGGGGTAGATACAGAGGATTTGGTTAGGTTAGGGTAGCACACAACTCGAGCCCAAGAACATGACCAGTGCTCAGTGTGAGCTGTATGGGTGTGCGCAGGATGTTGTGCGCAGATTTGTTATCTGTTTTCCTAGTGAGTTGTTCAGGGATGTTTTTTTTTTCCATCTCCAGGTGCCTTCATTTTTTTATTATGGGATGCAATGCTTATTAATGAACTTTTAATGGCTTCTTTATGTGCTCCCCACATTCTAGTCAAGGAAGTGCCTGCCATAGTATTTAATTGTGGATAGATCCTCTTTGATTTGTTTATATCGTTAGGGGATTGCTTGACATTTAATCTCCAGGAGTGTGCCTGTTGTGATATGGACAAGCCTGTCATTGTTATTCTTAGACGAGCGTGACCTGACCAAGTAATTGAGTGATACTGTATGTAGCTTTTGTCAGGTGTCTTACCAGTGATCTGTCAATGAATATGTAATCTAGCCTTGAGTAACTATTATGTACTGGCGAGAAGAAGGAGTAGTCTCTCGTCTTTGGGTGTAAATGGCCCCAGGTTGAGGTTTTGGCATATTTGTCTCAGTTTTTTTGAGTGTGAGAGGTTTCAGCCATTTATGTTTATCAGGGTCGTGCTGGATCTATCAAGTTCTGGGGCAATTACGGCATTTATATCACCAACCGAGTATTACCGGGTCGATTTTGAAAGCTGCTATTTTTTTATTTAAATGGTAAAAAAAAATATGTTGCTTTTCATTTGGGGCGTAGATAATTGCAAGGGCAATTTTATCTGGCCCTATGCAACTGGAATGGGATATCCCTGTGAATTAAATCTTCTACCAATTTTGTTTTATCAAGTGCCGATGCCTGATAGACCAGAGGAAATTGTTTGCTGGATAAGAGGTGACTGTCCTTCTTCCGTCTTCTCACAGAGGAAGACAATTTTACCCTTATGTTTATTCATTTTCATGAAGAGTAGTAACCGTTTCTGGGGTGGCTTGAGGCTCTTGACATTATATGCCAAACTTTTAACCTCCATCAATATTTGTAGTGGAGATAGCAGTATCTAACATGCAAGGTTCACTCTTGTGTAAGTAGAAGAGATGTGTATGTGACAGCAACCATAGCATAATTTCTTATGGAGAGGGGGAAATTGACCTATCGAGTAGGTGTGGCTCGAAGCCATTGGGTGAGACCTATTTAGGGAGGAGTGGGGTAGATGCAGAGGATTTGGTTAGGTTAGGGTAGCACACAACTCGAGCCCAAGAACATGACCAGTGCTCAGTGTGAGCTGTATGGGTGTGCGCAGGATGTCCCTAGGGACAGTGGGTGTCTTGCCATCCATTAGCAGGTTTGGGGTGAGGTGTCTTTTTCCAGTGGAAGGCAGAGCTACATTTTGTAAAGTAAATATGGGTACATCAATTGTGGGTGCCTGTTCAGGACAAACTTGGGAGGAAAGAGGGAGCCTTACTGGGTTAACAGGTATAAATATTTTAAGCCCTGTGAGGCTTGCGAGTTCAAGTCACTTAGCTGGAAAGGAAGTCCCTTGAGGGAGAGATCTGGTGGTGCACTGCGCAGCAAAAAAAATTCTAAGGCTGGATTGCGGTGAAATAAAAAAACTATTTTAATGGGCAATAGGATAAAAAGGGGGGGACCCCGTAGGCAACTCTGACGTGTTTCTTATTTAGGGCCGCATGTTCTCGTCCTTCAAGCCTCTTCATTCACGTGCGACGCTGCCATCTTCTGTTTCTGGCATCTCGCTCCTTTTCTTGAAAAAGGATGAGACCTCTTACACTGGTGTTTTTTGGAGCTTTGGTTTCATATTGCCAATTTAGGGCACATAAATTAATAATGTACATAGTCATATAAAAATATTGTCATGAAATGCATGACCTGATAAATATATCCATGGGCTTTGTCACCAAACGCCTCTAAACACTTTGCAACCTGACAAATATTATGTAAGACACTTCATTTAAATTGACCAATTTAAAGAGAATTTTTTTTTCTGTTGTGCTTTATGGTCATTGTGCAATATTTATTGGGATGAAATTGCTATATAAACCTCTGCATCTGGATTTGCCATGTGTCAGCCAAGTGGGGGTTTAACTACAGCGGTAAGAAAAAGTTTGTGAACCACTTAACATTTTAGATTTGAAATATGAGAAAATCCGATTAGATCTTAATCTAAGTCCTAATAATAGATAAAGATAACCTGATCAATCAAATGACACAAAAACATGATACTTTTTCAACATTTATTTATCCACAAATGATTCAACATTCAATATCAATGTGTGAAAAAGTTTGTGAACCTTTAGATTCAGTATACCTTAAGCAGCAATAGCTTCAACTAAGCGTTTTCTTGTTGCATGTCCCACTTTCGCTTCAGCTTCAGCTCACAGATGGATTCTCCACTAGGATCTTCTTATACAATGCAGAATTCATGGTTGTGTCAATGATGGCAATCCGTCCAGGTCCCGGGCAGCAAGGCAGCCCCAAACCATCAGACTCCCACCACCATGCTTGATGGTTGGGATGAGGTACATCTGTTTGAACAAAGTTTTGGCTTTCGTCAAACATAATGTTTCTTATTGAGGCCAAAAAGTTCTACCTTTGATTTGTCTGTCCAGAGAACATTGTTCCATACGTCTTGTGGATCATCTATGTGCTCTTTGGCAAACTTCAACCTTCACTGGAACAACCTACCGGAGACTCTCACATCCACCACCAGTTTAAGTTCTTTCAAAACTAAGGCTGTCTCATATTTAAATCTGGTCTGTAACTGTTACATAAGCCTATAATATACATCTTCTCCAACTGTGCATGCAATGTATTGTATATAAAATATACCCTGTTCATTTATGTAACTGTATTTGTAACCATGTATTATTTGTCATATTAACTATGCCCGGGACATAATTGAAAACAAGAGGTAACTCTCAATGTATTACTTCCTGGTAAAACATTTTATAAATAAATTAAATAAATAAACTTCAGTCGGCAGCAATGTTGTTTTTAGAGAGCAGTGGTTGCCTCCTGGCAATCCTTCATGAACATTATTCTTATTCAGTCTTTTTCTGATAGTTGAGTCATGACCATTCACATTGGCCAAGGTGATAGTGGCCTGCAGATCTTTGGATGTTGCTCTGGGGTTCTTTGTAACTTCCTGGATGATTTGCCATTTTGCTCTTAGAGAGATTATGCTGGGACGACCAATCCTGAGTAGAGTGACTGTGGTCTTGAACTTTCTCCATTTGTCTGACAGTGGATTAGTGGAGCCCCAAATTCTTAAAGATGGTTTTGTGACTCTTTGTAGACTGATGAGCATCAATAGCTGATTTTCTGAGGTCCTCAAAGATTTATTTTGATAGTGGCATGATGTGTTTCCACACACCTGTATGGTGAAGACAAAACTGACAACGTTTTTGATCTTTATTTATGGTGGGGCCTCCCAAACTCACACCTGAAGAACTGCCTAATTATTTAAACACCTGATTCTAATTATCCCCTTTAATTTAGCTGATAAAACCAGGGTTTCACTTACTTTTGCACATACCCTGACTCTTAATTACTCATTGTGTGTCTAATTCAAACATAATTTTGTTTAAAAAAAAAAAAAGACATGGAATTGGTTAATATAAACCCTATTGAATATTTAAGAAACAATTGATTTTAATTCAAGAAGCTTATCATGGAAAAACTATGGAATTTCATTAATTATCATTGTGGTTCAGAAACTTTTTCTTGCTACTGTACACTGTGATGAAAATGCTCAAATGAACATTATTGTACGCAAAAGGATTTTAACCCTGAAAAAAGAATACAAATGTAGTTTTTCTATATTTTGAGCAATAAGCGATGGTTATAAATAAAAGTCAATTGTAGTAATGGATGTTAAGTAGAAAACTGGCAGAAGCAGAATAAATACTGATTTAGATGTATACAGCATTGCAGATATGACTGTACTGGTGTTAGTCATCTTAGCTCCATCTGATGCTTTTGTAAGCAGATGGTGATTATGTTTAAGGGTGAGCTGCATAATCTTTTCTTTTTCTTCATCTAAACAACAGGTTATGCAATAAAATGCAACATGAACAGTTTCAAAGAACACAGGAAAGTTGAGGATGATAACTTTGTTTTATCAATTGAATTCTTTGCTTTAGAATCTTTCTACAGGTGTACATATTTAACTGTGATATTCTCCCAAATGTTCTTATTTTGGCATATACAGATGTAGCGGCCGTTATTCGAACATATCACAGAGCCGTTTTCGTGTGCGCTGCTGTACTCCACGCGGCCAGTCACGCGGTTGCTTTGTTTGAATTTCATGGATTCCGATTTCTTTGGTTGCAATTCTTCGCGATTCCGTGGCAGAAATGAATGAATTGTAATGTGTACAGTACAGTACTGTGTCAATTTGCAGGTGTTTAAAAACCAGAACACTAAAATGCAATTTTCTGCACTCTATACAAACGAGTCAACATGCGGTAATGACGCGCCATGTCATGGGTATTCCGAGGTATACAACGCGTGATAAGTTCGAATAACGGCCGCTGCATCTGTATTTACATACAGTATATAATAAAATGACATGATGTCCATTTATTTCTTAGAGCTGCTTTAAAATTAGCACCAGCTTTGCTCCATTGTCACATGTGCAGTGGCTAAGCTGGAGACAAGGATCCTGGGTAATGTCATGCAAATGGACATTCCTATCTATTTATTAGAATTGCTTTTTCTAAATTAGGACTGACAATTGCAGTTTGAAATTGCTTGCAGTCATCTTCCCTAGAAGGATTGTATAAAGAGGCAAAGAGAGAGAGACTGAAGTCCCACGTGCTAAATGTAGCACCTCAAACACACATTTTAACATGTGGAGAGACACTCGTGCACTGAGATACCTCAGATATATGCTAACATAAGTCATTTAAATATACTTTGCATATTCCAGGTATCTCAGGTGTGCTCCTTTTTGTGTACAGTGTTGTCTCTCCACATGTTGTTTAATGTTCCTAGAAGTGATTTCTAGTAGTGAATTTTGCGAACTTGCAAAGAAATAGAAAAGTTTCTGCAAAACCTTGACAAGCCCATCATCATTGTTAATGCTCCTATATTCACTGGCTGATGTGTGCATACGTTAAATAGATGCTTAGTGGGTAATCCATTATGCTCTGCAGTGGTCGTTCAGGCCATTTTTGGATGAAAACCCCCATTAAAGTCAATCGGTCATTTTGCTGCATATACAATTACCCCATTAGTGTTTCATACATTTATGTTAAGAGAAGTGCTTGATAAATTCATAGATTTAAACCCCACATCTAACAGCGTTTAAATCCTAGGGCAATTTTTTTTCTTCAGGGTACTAACTGTGCAGATCTAGTTCTTACAAGTTAGAATCAGTACAGGCATACCCCGGTTTAAGGACACTCACTTTAAGTACACTCGCGAGTAAGGACATATCGCCCAATAGGTAAACGGCAGATCGCGCATGCGCCTGTCAGCACGTCCTGAACAGCAGTACCGCCTCCCTACCTGTACCGAAGCTGTGCGCAAGCGGGGAGACTATAGAGCCTGTTACATATGTGTTATTTACATCAGTTATGCACGTATATGATGATTGCAGTACAGTACATGCATCGTTAAGTGGGAAAAAAGGGAGTGCTTCACTTTAAGTACATTTTCGCTTTACATACATGCTCCAGTCCCATTGCGTACGTTAATGCGGGATATGCCTGTAGTCTGGGATGTTAGAAGTAAGTAATTAGGAGTTCCGACCTATACCTAAGTCTTTCCACTCCTTTCCAATGACAGAGACTCAGTTTCTGTCA
This sequence comes from Ascaphus truei, assembly GCF_040206685.1. Classification (NCBI taxonomy): domain Eukaryota; kingdom Metazoa; phylum Chordata; class Amphibia; order Anura; family Ascaphidae; genus Ascaphus; species Ascaphus truei. Next base: position 193,828,740 of record NC_134483.1, on the reverse strand, counting down.
GAGGATAAGAGATATATGGGGCCTATTCATTTAACTGCCATAGTGGTATTTGTTCTTTGGGATGTTTGCCACCTACAGTAGCAAAAGCTGGTGGTATGGTAAAAGCTTGCTGGAAAATACTGCTGACTTACAGGTAAATCTGCAGGTGCTTGTGATCATATGACCAGGAGATCGCCCAATCACGTGTACTCTTCTGGAGACAGACTATTTTTCTTCAGCATGCAATATGAAGGATGTGTTTTGGGGGTAGTTGGGAAATTTTCATCCCCATAACGCTCACTGCAGCTTTCGGGATGTTAAGTCCCTTTTCACAAAATTGAAATTCCTGTCAGGAAGTCATTTGATACTCATACTTACACTTCAGAAAGTAACTAAAATCACCTTTGCTCGAAAGAAAAGTCATAAAAAACAATTGTGAAGAAGAAATACCTGTTAGGCCGCGTACATAGTAGGCACGCACGTGACACCACGCGTGCCTGCAGCACAGGCGATCCGTGGCCTGTGGGGTCTGCAGGAGACGCGACTAGAGCAGCTTCAATTCCATGTTTGGGGGCATGCCCGTGACATCATGTGAGTGGTTTGCCCTCATTGGCTGAACCGTGCAGGTGACCCAGGCCATTGCGAGACAAAATCCAAAGATTTTGTCTTGTGAAAAATTGGTCGCGCCGTCGCGCTTGTGCACACGTGCTCTATGGCTGTGCACATTGCCTTACAGGCTTTTGTGTGCAGAGCACGTGCCGTCACTCTCGCCGTCACGCTTACTATGGCCGCAGGCTTAGAAAGATGTTTGATGCTCATATTGACACTTCAGAAAATGGCTGCAATCACTTTCATTAGAATAAAAAGTCACACAAATGTCTGGGGCATACGGTATGTAGTGGATCAGAGAGAATTACAGGCACAATAGTCTTCATGGCTTAATTATCCATGAAAATTCAACGTTTCAGCTGCAACAGTCAAACCTTGTCAAGGTGAGCTAGCCCTAACATTGACAAAGGTTGACTGTTCTAGCCAATTATCATGGCTAATTAAACACCTTTTGATTCGAAGACCATTCTCTCTGATCCACTACTGATTACACTTGGGACTCAGGATTTCCCTTTCTATTATGGAGCAGCGGCATATTATACCTTTTTGGCTTTATTTTGATGAGTGCCCACATTACTTTTTTGCATACTGCTTGTACTAAGTATCACAAATAACTTCTTCTTTTTTGGCGTAAAATTAACCCATGTTCAACTCCATTTTAATGGCGCTTGTGTGCTGTGTCAAAATGATAAAAAAAAAAATGTGTTTTGGTGCATAGCAATAGACTGCGCTATGCGTACAGATATAAATGGCCCAAACTAAAAAAAACAAATATTTCCGTGCTGCACAAAATCAATTAAATTGTCAGAATAGTGTGCCAACTTAAATTTGGCATAACCCCTAAAAAGACTGGTTCACAAAATGAAATACTTTATAGTATGGCTATTCTCAGGGCCACCGACATGGGGGGACAGCCAGGACTGTTGTTGTGGGCCTGGTGGGTTTAGAGGCTCAGCCCCTTGAAATGCAGAAAGCTCATAGAGAGGAAATCCCTTCCTCTGCAGAGCCTCTGTAGGTGGGCAGGGCCTAGGTCAGTGGGCAGAGCCTCGAGGAGAGCAGTGTGAGTCTGAAGCTGCAGCATGAAAGACATGCTGCGAAAGGTGAGAGGGAAGGAGGCATGGCTTTGGGCAGGGCCTTGAGCAGTGGGTAGGCTGAAGTTGCAGCATGAAAGACAGGCTGCGAAAGGTGAGAGGGAAGGAGGTGTGGCATTGGGCAGAGCCTTGAGCAGTGGGTAGGCTGAAGTTGCAGCATGAAAGACAGGCTGCGAAAGGTGAGAGGGAAGGAGGCGTGGCATTGGGCAGGGCCTTGAGCAGTGGATAGGCTGAAGTTGCAGCATGGAAGACAGGCTGAGAAAGGTGGGAGGGGCTAAATCATGGGGAAAAAACAGACATGAAAGGGAAGAAGACAGAAATGAAGATAGAGAGAGAAAATAAAGTACATGAGATAAATACATAAGTGGAAAAGAAAGACATGAGGGAGGAGAAAAGAGAGAAAGACTTTGAGGGGGAAAGAGTGGGGAAGGAAAATAAAATGATAATGGGGAAAAGAAACTTCAGGGAAGATGACAATGAAGGGGAAAATAAGGACGGGGGAGAGACAGAGAAACATGGGGGATTAAAAAAAAAAGAGAATGGCATGTGTGAGAAAAGAGAAGAGGGAGGAAAAAGTCACGAGGAGGAAATAAGATAAATACATGAGGGGAGAACAGAGAAAGATTAACATGTGAGAAGAGAAAGACATGCTGGGAGTGAGAGAGACCGGGGGAGTGGGGAGAGAGAAAGACATGTTGGGGGTGAGAGAGAAAGACATGCTGGGAGGGAGAGAGATGGGCGAGAGAGAGAAAGACATGCTGGGAGGGAGAGAGACTGGGGAGGGGGGAGAGAGGCATGCTGGTAGGGAAAGAGAAAGACGTGCTGAGAGGTGGTTGGGTGGGAGAGCAAAACATGCTGGGAGGTGGGTGGGGGGGGAAGAAAGACATGCTGAGAGGTGGGGAGAGAGTAAGACATGCTGGGAAGGGGGGGTGGAGAGAGACATGCTGGAAGGGAGAGTGACTAGAGGAGGAGAGAGAAAGACATGCTGGGAGGGAGAGAGACTGGGGGAGGGGGAGAGAGACATGATGGTAGGGAGAGAGAAAGACGTGCTGATACCATTTATAAATTAACCCTTTGCGGTCCAATTAATTTTCATTAAGTGTGCGAGTAGGTCTAATTTAATTTTCAGGGAAAAAACCCACATACAGCATTTTTTTTTTGCACACACACTGCGCACACACACTGCACACTGTGCACACTACACACTGTGCACACTACACACAACACTCACTGCGCATACGACACGCGCTACCCACACAACACGCGCTGCCCACACGACACGTGCTGCGCACACGACACGCGCTACGCACACGACGCGCTGAGTACACGACACGTGCTGCGCACACTACACTCGCTGCGCACACTACACTCACTGTACACACTCACTGCACACACACTCACTGCACACACGCTCACTGCACACATGCTCACTGCACACACGCTCACTGCACACACGCTCACTGCACACACGCTCACTGCACACACACACTGCACACTCAGCACACTGACACCACACACACCACACTCACAGCCCCCTACCCCCCTTCCTCCCTACCTCCGGTGTCAGCTGCTGGGAGTCATCGTGGAGCTGCCTGCGGGGATTGGCGCAGAGCCGGAGGAGTGGTCGGATCGGCGCAGGGCTGGAGGGGTGGTCGGATCGGCGCAGGGCTGGAGGGGTGGTCGAATCGGAGCAGTGCTGGGGGGGTGGTCGGATCGGCGCAGAGCTTTGGGGTGGGTGCATCAGCGCAGGGCTTTGGACGGATCGGCGCAGGGGGGTGCGCATGGGCGCATCGGCTCAGGGGGGGGCGCGCATCAGTGCGGTGCAAGGGGAATTCGGGTGATGTGCTGCGGGCGCCTCACTCCACAGCTTTCAGCTTTCCTCCCTCCTCCCTCCACCCGGTCCGACATTGGACCACAAGTGCAAAATATTAGTGTCGGATATATTCCGACATTGGACCGGAAAGGGTTAAAATAATACACTTAATTCTGTTTTTATTTAAATTGTATCAATCAAGTATTTACCATGAGGGATGCGTCAAAACTTATTTAAAACAACGGATTATGCATCATGTTTATGATGTTTGAATTGCTTTTTGCTAACCCTGGCATTTTGACGTTCAAAGCCATTTAAAAGAAAATCTCAGTACTGTACATACAGTAGGCTCCTCTCTGTTAGGAGAGGTAGTTGGACATACACGGACACTTCAGTAAGTTACTAAAAGACATTTATTTAAAGGGGAAAAGAAAATGTCAAAGAAAAAAAATTCTCTGATGAGCGAAAGTAAATAGGTGACAGGTGACAGTGGGATTCTCATACTGAGACATCAAAAGTGACTAAAATTGCCTTAGTTTGCAAGGAAAATGAGAAATAGTAAGCAACAATTCTGCTCTGAGACTCTTGCAAAGGGCGGTTGACATGATCCTGCTCTGGAAAATATAGAAATGCGGTCATAAAATAATCAGCAACTATTTGACAGTACTTATGTTTTAGAAATCTCCTTTCTATATTCGGAGCCATGCATCCTGTTTAAAAATGCCAGTCAACGTGTTTTTTCAGTAAAAAAAAAAAAAAAAAAGAGAGAGAAGATTAACCTCACAAAATAAGGATGTTCTTAGACTATGTGGTGGGTTTCCTTTGCAATCGGGATCCCAGAAATGCCAGGTCTAAGGTACATTTTCAGATGGTGTACTGTCAACTATAAAGTATTTTTTTTTATACATACCTTTGCTTGTGATATGAGCAGCAGCACTTCTCTGAACAGCTCCTGGTGTTGTGAGGTGGGAACAGCTCATGAAACAGGCTGTGTGGGGAAAATACCTGCACTGTAAAGGGCTAACTCTGCAGCTCTCTGAGCTAGGGGTGTCCAGTTTTGAACAGGACAGACCGGTATGTTGCCCCTCTGTCCAGTAACAAATGATAGGTAATACCTCTCTCTGGACGTACGGCGGGCAGCGAGAGTGTAGAGGGTGGCCGGGTGCATGGTCCCCGCTCTTACCTTTGACTGAGAAGCGGAAGCAGCATCGGAGCCATCTCCTGTAGGTCTCAGCATCTGGTAACCAGGGCAATGGAGCCGTGCGGCGCCATCCCCCCCTCTCCCGCCCAGCAGAGGAGAAGACTGAATAAAGTGAGGGCTCCTCGTCATTAAGAGGCGTGCAAAGGTCCCCCATATGCATGCAGGGAATTGTAGTTTCCTTCCAGCTTTACATGTGGGATGTTGCCAGGTCCCCCTTGGTGCCCCCTTACTGCGTGCGGTTGTGGGATCCAGCAGCTGGCGGCCGTCAGTGTGCGGGCAATCAGCGGCACTGCGGCAGATGTGTGCAGGCAGGGAGAGGCGCCGCCATTACAGTATTGCCGCAGATGCACAGAGAGTGGGGAGGTTGCGGCGGCCATTTGGGGAAAGGTGCGCATGTGCACTACCACAGAAAGTGGCGGCCATCTTCTATATAGCTCCGCAGGGGAACTACACTCCCCAGACTGCTTTGGGGCATATACCCACGTGGGCAGTGTTAACCAATAGGGCTCCCCGGATACTCTGAGGAGAGGATTGACACATTTGGCGCGCTTACACCGTGAGGGGGGCAGTTGGAGCCAGGAGAGAGAAGGGGAAGGTAGGGTCTGGGTGTCAGTGGCACCCAGACTTGGCCAGATTACCCCCTTAGGTCCAAGATAGGCCCCACTCACCTGATAGATTATGGCTGCTTCAGGGAAAGGCTCCCAGCTAGGGACGTTTCCCCAGTAGCCTGATAATATTAGGCACCAGCGAAGACACCGCGTGGTGACTTGCGGCCTGTGGTCTGGGACCAGACCACCTACATTAAGAGACTCTTAAAGGTGAGACCCTCCTACTGGAGTTCCCCACACGCAGAGACAGACGCATTCGCGGATGACAACGCCGCTGGATCAGCGGATCCCTGCTGCTAGTCAGCCGCACCGGGTACTGGAGTACCTGGCAGGTACCTAAACTAAAGTGCACCAACGGTTCACAGGTAGCGCTACCATTGACACCCCAGGCTCCCAGTGGCGAAGACTCAGGCCTTCTGTTAGCCAGACAGGTAACAGCAGTACCGGTAGTTCCTTTAGTCAGGGGGAAGGAGGGCTACATGGGAGATGAGAGAAGAGCTCCAATGTGTGTCTCTTGCCTCCAAAGAAAGCTCTGAGTCTGCCAGGAGGAACTCCACAGTTAAGACAACTGGAGGGGTAGAGGATGAGGAGGGAGGAAGATGGTGTGGTGGTGAGGAAGAAGGAGGAGGAGAGGGTGGTGGTGAGGGAAGAGGAGAGGGGTGTTGTTGAGGAGGGGATGGTGTGGTGAGAGGAGCAGGATGTGGATAGTGAGGGGATGAGGAGGGTGAGAGGATGAGCAATCCAACAATCTTGGAAGTAGTCAGAGGGAAGCATTAAGATCAGTATTGCTCGCCATGTACAGTATGACTACAAGTATGTTATTTATAAATGATCTGACTGTTATGTAATTTTTGTTTTAAATTTCACTCCAAGTTTGCACCAATTGGCACCATTTCATATTCTATTTCGTAAAAATCCAAATCCTACGCGTTTCGTAGTTTCATCCCTACTTCATCAGGGAATATTTTAAACAGAGCATTCAGAGATACTAAATACCAGCTGGTCTCCGAGCTACGAAACGCATAGGATTTGGATTTTAAGTATAGTATTGCTGTCTTTTATTGCTACATGATCTCTGAAGCCCTAGCACTGGTGTGTATGTATAGCCTGGTCTGGTGTATTCTCCTGCTCTAATCGCTACAGAGTGGCGCCCCTGCAGTGATGTTACTGACCATCGCTTTACACTGCCGGTGTTCCCTTTGGACTTAAGTTGTTCATGCTCCACGGACTTTAGAGATTCAGTCTCCATATATGTACCATCCGACGCAAATCGGGAATTCGACGCAAAGCATGCGCAGTACGGCCACCTGAGAATAGGCTACGCAGAGAAGACCTAGGGACTACAAGTCCCAGCAGCTTCAGGGGCTGCAATACCACGTGGGCAAGAGAGCCAATAGGGCTCAAGAAGCCACAGATACAGGTTAGAATGTTGCTGACAGTTGGAGCAGGGACACTAAGGGAGAAGGTAGTGTCTGGGTGCCTGTGGCTTCCGGATTAGGCCAGATTCCCCCTCTAGGCCCAAGATAGGCCCTAAGTCCCTTCCAGGTTGTGGTTGCTGTAGGAAAGGCCCCCAGTTAGGGACGCTTCCCCGTAGTCACTACGCTAGGGCTGATAGTCGCATTGAATATCACCATCGGGCGGACACCACAATATAGATATTAAGGGACACCCTTCAACCGGAGCTCCCTAAAGAGGCGGATGTAGCAGGTGGAGAGAAAGGATCCGGTAGACCACGTTGTAGGATCACTTTGCGGTTCTGTGGTTCCATCATCTCCATATGCCCTGGTCTGAATGGAGAACAGGATGATACCCACGTGCACCAACAGCCACACACAGGGGGTAGCGCTACTCCACACATTTTGGGTGAGCTTGGCTCTGTGGACACCGGATGGTTAGGTGTCCAGGGCACCTCAGTACTTTGAGGGATCTCACCCGGGTGCATATATAGTGTGGGTACTGTATGTGGGACTGTATTGTTATTTTGTGATAGATATATGTGTTATTAAAGATAAGTAGTCATACCAGTGTGTGTGTATCTTTATTCATTACTGTACTGGTCCTCAAGAGGAGTTATCCTGCAGTGCTAGGATCCCTCTCAGGTGGAGGTGCTGTATACTGATAGAATGCGATCACCCCAGGCTCCCAGTGGTGGAGGATTAGGCCTCCTGTACGTCAGACAGGTATTCAACACACGTAGTTCCCTTACTCACGGGGAAAGGGGGCTACATTTATTTGCACCTTTTGAGCAAGGATGACTTAAACCAGGGGTGCACAAGCTGGGGGGTGCGAGTTTCTCTTCTGGGGCACGGGGTTTACAGAGGCCCCACACACTTCTCAAAGGCATTTAAATGAAATGCTGGGGGAGTGACAAAGGTCTCTAAACTTCACTTACCTTGGCTCAGACGGCTTCTGGAGGCGGTGTCATTTGGTCACGTGATACCGCATTGCTATGACAACATAATGTTGTGAAGTCAGAATGCCGTAGGCAATGAAAGGAGGGGGCGCGATGTGGGGGGAGAGCCGACAGGGGGGCACAGGGGAAAAAGGTTCTGCACCCCTGACACCCCTGACCCTGCGTCAATTACCCCCTGCGTCAATTACCCCACTCATTCAATCCCCCTCCTCACACTCATTCCTCACACAATTCCCTCCACAAAATATATACCAAAAAACCCCACCCCCAATACAAAAAACTTCCCACCCCCAAATACATACAAAAACTCCCCACCTCCCCAAATATATATGTAACGGTTTTTCTGAACCGGCCTGACCCACCCAATCTCACATTGGCCCCTGTGGTCTAACCGGTCCCCATTACAGTGTGATAGTGTCTGGTGGTGCACCTGTTGGCAACAGGACTCCTGAGTCTCCCGCATGATGGTGTGTGGGGAGGACCCGTCCAGACAGGCAGCTGAGGTAGTGTGCTGAGTCCTACCTAGTTCCAGTGCAGCGCCTCCACCTCATCAGGGTCCCTTCGGTCACTTGGGGATGGTCCTGGTGAGGAACTCCTCTGTGGTGCTCCTCTCTGTACAATCACTCCACACATGTACACGAGAGGGTTTGTAATTAAGAGCATCTTTATTGCTTGAGGTGGGCTAGCTGCCCCTCGCAGTAGTCTCTCTAGCCACTCATAATCATTAGTGCTACCCTTTGAAAGGTGTAATTCTCCTTTAATAGGGATTCCCTATCCCAGACGGGATGTCTTTACTCTGTGCCAGGTCCCTGAACACAGTCTTCTTACTCAGCTACTATAACATAACTCTTACTCCTCTCAGAACTCTGGCAGAACTCCCCAGAACTAACTTTTAGACACAGTGCTGTGCCTTATGTACACTCTGGAAGCTGACACACCTCTGACATCACTAACCATGGAGTCAGAGCCTGTGACCACTCCCATCCATACACAGGGCACCTCACCAGGGTGTGAGGGCAAACCTCCATAATTACTGCTGGCATGCCCACAACTTACCAGGCCTTACTGTCAGCAGGAGAGATGACTGTAGCCATTTTACATGACCGCTACATATACAACCAACCCAACCTCACCAATAAATGTGAAACCCCCCAATACATATAACCCCCCAATATATATAAACCTCCCCCATACATATATATAAAAAATACATATAACAACAAATACCCCAATACGTATAAAACCCACGCAAATAAATATAACCCCCAAAATACATATAAAACCCCTAATACATATAGAACCCCCAATACAAATTTAAAAAACACCAATGCATATGTAGCACCTGTTCCCCATCCTAAGTGAGATCATCCGGCTACCTGGTGTTGCTGGTGTGGTGTATACCTGTTTGGCTGGAACAGGAGGCTCTGAGTGCTCCGCGGTGGTGTTGGGAGATATTAGGACAGGTTTTCAGGGTGATTCATCCAGCCTCCAGCCAGCGAGGATCCTGAAATGACCAGGATGGACCATGCTGGCAACTCCTTAGTGACCCAGACATTGATCCACACAGATGGATGTTCCATGAATCTTTATTGTCATACAGACAGAAATCACAGCTTCCTCAATCCCTGGCAGGGGACCCCCAAGGCTTTAGGCCCATATAAGCCTCCGACTCCGCTCCTCCTTAACCCTCTTCTGGGATAAAGGGTAGATGTTACCCACTCCACAGTGGGGAGGGAAGAGAGCTCTGACTTCTGGGAGATTGTCAGTATATACCCCGGGGATGGACTTGTAAACCTGCCCCATAACAGGGCAGGTCTGATACAGATAGGCAACACATTACCTGCATGTGACCCAACCAGTATCCTCCCCAGGATGACACTCTCAGGTTGTTGCTAGGCCTGCCCCTGGATACAGTAACTATGCATCCAGCATCCAGGCTGCAATAACAAGCTCGGCCTTCATGAGAGAATCTACCCTTCACAGTGCCTGTACCTAACAGGACATACTGTGAGGGCCCAATAGAAGGATAGAGGCTGGAGGCTATACTATACGTATAAAAAACACCAACACATATAAAAAAAAAATACATTAAAACAAACAAATACATATAAAAATGAAACAATACATATTAAAAAAAAATACATCTATATAACAAGGAAAATAGACAGGGGAGATTAATGATCAACTAAAACTACCAGCTAATTGTACCAAAATATGTAAATAAATAAATGGGAAGGTGCACATGTGAACTAGGGGTACGGACATAACAAAAATAATAAAATACTAAGGTATTAACTATAAAGAAATTCACTAAGTAGCACACAACCAAATAATATAATTAATAATACAGGCATATCCCGCATTAACGTACGCAATGGGACCGGAGCATGTATGTAAATCAAAAATGCATTTAAAGTGAAGCACTACCTTTTTTCCACTTAACGATGCATGTACTGAACTGCAAATGTCATATACGTGCATAACTGATGTAAATAACACATGTGTAACAGGCTCTATAGTCTCCCCGCTTGCGCACAGCTTCGGTACAGGTAGGGAGCTGGTACTGCTGTTCAGGACGTGCTGACAGGCGCATGCGTGAGCTGCCGTTTGCCTATTGGGCGATATGTCCTTACTCGCAAGTGTACTTATAGTGAGTGTCCTTAAACCGGGGTATGCCCATAAATAACTTTAATAGTAAATGGGTTACATAAAACATATATCATTGTACAAGAAAAACAGTGAATAAAATGCACAGCGTGGAGCGTAACTTCAACCGATGAATCTTACAGTAACAAGACCAAGTGATTGTGCACTAAGGTGGATATGTGTTCACAATCACATGATGAATGTAGCCCAATAACTATAGTTGTCCTGGTCCAAGATTCATAGTTCTGTTCCTTTCCCCTTTCTTTGCAGCTCTGCCTGCTAGCCCTTTATTTAAAAGTACTTTCCCTGCAGTTATAATTCCCAGTGCAGGTGGAAATGGATACATTTAGTTATGTTCTCATATTCAAGCTTGCTGGAGTTGGTTGCCGTGACAACCCCTGTAATTCCCCTGGCATAGTGGACTGTTTCATTGCCCCCTACCTGTATTCAGAGTTTAATCAGCCCAGGCTCTGTTCCTGTAGACACCCTCCATTTTCGTTCTTTCTACCACAGCAGGCTAAGTAAACACTACTCATGCCTTCCAACTCTTGGTAAGAGTATTGTTTTTTACTTTTTCCCCACTATAAGCACCCTCATTGTAGAGATGCTCTCTCTCACTACACCATCTACAAGTACTTTGTATATCTGTTGCTTTCCAATAAAGTGAAGAAAAGACAAAGAATTTGTGGTGCTTTTAAAAGGAACTAGTTAAGCTGTCTGGCCATATATTACCCAGCGTATTCCCTTTGGCTCCAGAATAATAGTAGAAATAATGCTGTTGGTAAGAGTGTCACAAACTCCTTAAATACAACTCAATGATGTTGAAGAGGGGAGATATAGAATAGGAATCGGTGTTAAATTGCATATAAGCAAAAAACAGCCTGAATATAACCCACACTACACTAGCTGCTAATCAGCTAGATGTAGTAGACCAATACACCTAAATGTAGATCACATACAGCAAACTGCCAATAAAAGTATATGGCATATTGCCTATGATCAGCAAGTTGCCAATGCACAGATGGTCAGTGGTCAGTGGTTAATCGCTAGTTATTGTAGCATTACAGAGTGCATGCCCGAACGACAAAAAAAGACCGCAAAGTTGGTAAGGCGTCTAGTCAATCAGGTTATAAACTCAATGATAGTGTGAGTACAAGCTGAATTTTAACAATATATGTCCCTAAATTAGAGGTTGATAGAAAACGCTCAATAATATAAAAACAGACCCATAATGGCGTCTGATGTCATGTATATAAAACAATCCATAATACATATAAAAAAAACAATACATATAAAAATAATCAATACATATAAAAAATACCCCAATACATCTAAAAAACCCAATGCATATAATAAAAAACAATGCATATAAAAAACAGACATCTTGTGGAAGGTCAGGCCGGGCCCGTGTCTGCAATGGGGCCTGGTGGCCGGCGCTGCACATTGGGCCGACCTCTGGCCAGGCCTGGCTGCTGGTCCTCTCACGGTCGGGACCCGGCTCTTCTTTAATTGCAGGCCGCTTATACTCTGTCCCACGTGCTTGAACGCGCACTGGGCCTCCCTCTGCTGCCGCGTGCCGGAAGCTGAGCCAACCTTACTTTCAGCTCGCTGACGTCACAGAGGCTCATCGCGCGCAGGCATTGGAAGCTCGGCGTGGGACAGAGAAGGAAGAGGCCTGCAGTTGAAGGAGAGCCACGGTCCGTCGCGAGAGGACCGGCAGCCTAGCCTGGACAGAGGTCGGGCCCAACTTGCAGCGCCGGCCAAGCCCCCCGCAGACACGGGGCCCAGGACACCTTTCCCTTCTGTCCCCCCCCCTCCTTGTCGGCGGCCCTGGTAGCAATGTATACCTGATTCCTTGACTAGAGAATGAGAAAATATCCTTTTCTATGCAATTGTCCAGACAGGCCTTATGAGCTACTTGATTGTCTACAGATGTATGTAGCAGACGTTACACCTCCTATTGACGCCACACGTTGTGTTACCACAGGAGTGTTATTAAACAGCAGTGCTACGGAAAACTACGTTTAAAGATATAATATGCACGTTATTTAATGCGTTATTTTGTTTTGAAGGGGGTCATGATATCTACTACATTTGTATATAGCACCCATCGTACAGATAGCCAAAGTGCCCCTTTTGCCATTTTATTCTCCATAAAAACAAGCTAGCAAAAAAATAACTCGATTATATTTGAGAAAATATATATATTCTTAGACAGTGTTATAACATGTATACCTGCGTATTTTGAGTGGGTTTACTCCTTTGGTTCCTAATGAATCTCGACTGTGTATATCATGTATATCGTGTATATCATGGCATGTTTATTTTTATATACATTTTTCATAATAAGCACATTTCGAGAGGAGTTTTGAGTGAGCTGATGATATTGTGGATTTATATTCTTCTTTGTTTCCTTTGATTCTTGATGGATCACATTATATTTTGTACAGTATCTCAGCATACAGCACTGATTTAGCCTATTTCATGGGTGTAGGGACATAGACAATGAGCACTATATGCCAGAAAACACAGAGCAGAAAATAGCGACAGTGTGTACTCTAAATGCTGCCAACGTGTGTAGTCTGGAAATCGAAATATATTGGCATAAAACTTGTTTTCATTATATTTTAATAGAAAAATAAATGTAGGGAAATGTTATGGACTCTGTCATCAGACAAAAACAAATCATATTGTTATTTATTGCTTTAAAATTATTGTGTCACTGGGATCAAAAGCTTTTCTGCTAACCTTTAGCATCTGGCCAGAACGTGAAGGATAATTGGCGTTTATCGCTCTGGAAATCAATATGAAACATAACCAACATAACGACTTGAATGCACGTAAAGACAGTTACCCATACTGGAGCATTCTAAAGGCAGGTAGGCTATATGGATTTTTAAGGGTGACAATTTATGACAGCATTGTGGAACCATTCTACAGTATTTGAGTGGCATGGTGCACTCTTAATGATGAAAGGCCTCAAGAGACACCAGCTAAGATGGGCAGTTTGCAGGAGAACTTTAGGATTGTGCCAACTGTATTAATTGCAGTGTTCCCAAGCACAATGCAGAATCACTAAAAGATGTAATGCAAGTGGCAAGGAATAAGCAAGTGTTCTGGGAGTGCTGCCCAGAGAGTCCTTCACCAAGCCCCCTCCCACCCCCCCCCTCTTTATAATCGAGATTTTTTGGTTCCCTTATCTTACACAGTAAAAGTGACTGTTCAGCTTTCTCAGCAATGTATAGCTGCACCGATAATATAGTGTATAAATAACTTGTGGAATATTTTGAGTCTTGGAGGTTACATTGTCTAAAGGCATGGGTATTGACTGAGTCACCTTCACTAATCACTTTACATAGGATCCATGGTAGCCAAGACAGGCCAGTGATCCTAATCTGTTGTTAAATTCTATGTATATCTATCTAGCTATCTTATCTAGCTATCTTACCTAGCTACCGCACCTATTTATCTTAGCTATCTATCCTATCTAACTAATCTATTTTATCTATCTATCTTATCTATCTTAGCGTATCTATCTCATCTATCTATCCATCTATCTTATCTATCTATCGTATCTATCTATCGTATCTATCTTATCCACCTAGCGTATCTATCCATCTTATCTATCCATCTATCTTATCTATCTATCTTATCTATCTATCGCATCTATCTATCTATCACATCTATCTTATCTATCTATCTTATCTATCTATCTATCTATCTATCTATCTATCTATCTATCTATCTATCTATCTATCTATCTATCTATCTATCTATCAAGGAGGAAATAAACAAATGTTGTTATTGCAATCTGAAGATGACTATGAATCATACTTATTAAGTGGTGCCAAGTCTAAAGGTACCCTATGGCTTGTTCATTTCAGTGGACTTTAAGGTTTTTTACACCTTAGCACAGGGGTTCTCAACTCTAGTCCTCAAGATCACCCAACAGGTCAGGTTTTAAGGATATCCCAGCTTCAGCACAGGTGGTTCAATCAGTGACTCACTCAAAGACTGAGCCACCGATTAAACCAACTGTGCTGAAGCTGGGATATCCTGAAAACCTGACCCGTTGAGCAGTTTTCAGGACTGGAGTTGAGAACCCCTGCCTTTGCACCATTTAGTCAATATCTGCCCTTTTTATATTTCAGTAAAAGCATTATTATTACAAAACGTGTCCAATCTAGCTGCCTATTGATCATTTATGTCTGGGGTTCAATATGTTCTAGTTTATTTAATTGGATTAAGTTATGGAGAAGTTAGCAAACATGTTACCCTGTAACAGATGTATATCAGAGCATAATGTTCAAAATAAAAATCTAAAACATCACCAAAATGTCCTTATATACCAGAATAAAAATGTTAAATATTTAAAAATTAAAAGATGAAGTGGAAATATATGATGCAAACAACTGACAATTAATTATTTAATTCTCCCAAACATAATATTCCATTATGGTTTTCACTTTTGACTGGCAACATACTGTATCACTTTTTGATGAATCCAACAAACTCCTGTAACTCCTGTGTCTGCTAAGCAACAATAGGACACTGCCTGTCCACCGTGTGTGCTACTGTTTTCTGCCTGCTCTGGGTTTTCCTCTGTCTACCTCCTCTTGGTGCTCCTGTCTTCTGTCTATGCATGCCGTTATAGTTTCCTGTTTCATGTTCCTCTTTGCCTTTGCTTTGTCCAGACTCTTTTGCCCTGCCCTGATCTGATCTGTTTCCGTTCCATTCCTGTTTGAGTCCTGGTAACATTATTAAATCCCTTGCCTATAACTGGCTTGTCCCTGTCTGTTTCCTGCTTCCCTGCCCTGTTCCTGCTTCACTGCCCTGTTCCTGCCTTCCTGCTGCCGACCCCTGTATGGACCCGACTACGATCCCTGTTGCCCGCCACCGACCTCAGCCTGTGACCCAGACTATCCTTGCCTGCCGCCTGCCCTGGACATCTGCCTGTGACCCCAATGATCTTTGCCTGCCACCTGCATGGGACCCCGACGATCCTCGTCTGCCCCTGCTATTCTGGCCATCGAAGTCCTATCTGCATCTGTAGTCCATGACAACGTCCAAGGATATATGACTATGATAAGCCAGTGAGAGGACTGGTAAATGATTAGGGACTATGAGGGGGAGGGAGCCTGAAGAGCTGGGGGCATCCATCTTGTGAGGCAGACCTGCATGGATCTGGCACTGTGAGGCATCTTGCTGAGCCTTCTACCAAGAGGGATCTACAGATGCAAGACATTGAGCTGGAGAGTGGATTTAGTGGTGAGCTGTAGCACAGTGAAGAAAGCACAGTGAAGAACCACAGTGAGGAACTGCCAACCCAGAGGCAAAACTCAGGAGACAGATAGGTGAAAGAAGGAATTCTCCTGCATGTGAATGAAAATGTACCTTTTAATCTTATCTTTGTGAAGCACAGGCCTGCAACTGGCAATCCTGAACAAAGAGCTCCAACGAGATATTAATGTCACATAACCCTATCAGCAGGATAGTGAACTCAGTTAAAGTGACTGTACCATATACTTATATGCACAGCGCTAGTTACAATTGAAAGGGTAACAAGTATACTGTGTATGATAGACGTGCATAAGTTTGTACGCAAGCTTACGCTAAAAAAATTCTTCCATAAACCATGTATGGAGGGTGACTCTCAAAATGTGACAACTCCATATGAAGAACATGATATCTCAAATTGTGATGTAACTAACTCTTCTTCCACTCCCCCTTTAGGTATCCTTGACTCCTTTAGAGATGAATGTACACTCAGAGACATGGAAGATCTTTTGATTCAGGGTAATACACTAGACGACACACAAACACACATAATGGGAGATTGGGGGTCCAAACTTAAAGATAAGTCCGTATTTTACCCCACCTTTGCTAAAGGTCCATATCTCACCATGTTTGAGAACCTGGTGGTTTGTGATCTCAGACTGTTGGCTCAGGGGTTTTCCTTCACTCACTCAAGGTATGACAATTTAAGCAAGGATGAAAGAATTGCTATCAAGACTTTACAGGATAATCCTATGCTAGTAATTAAGAATGCAGACAAAGGGGGGGCAGTGGTAGTGCAGAGTAGGGTTGACTACTTCAAGGAAGCATTTCGTCAACTTGGAGATGTGTCTTCCTACTCTGTACTGCCCCGTGACCCCACAAATTATTTTCTGCAGGAACTCCTTCAACTGATAGATCTGGGAACGGCCACACATGTCTTGACCAAAACAGAAACTGACTTTATTATTAACCTCCATCCTGTTATTCCCATATACCACCATCTCCCAAAGATCCACAAGACTTTGGTCGACCCCCCTGGTCGGCCGATAGTCTCCAGCATTGGATCTTTGGGAGATGGTTTATCACAATATGTTAATGAATATCTACAGCCCTTTGTAAAGGCATTACCATCCTTCATTTTGGATTCAGGGGACCTACTCACTAAATTACAAAAAATCACATGGGATCAAGATTATCTGTGGGTTTCAATGGACGTGGTCTCCCTATACACAATCATACAACATGATCTGGGCATGACGGCTGTCCGCCACTTTATAGAATGTCCAGGTAGCTCTATACTCACAACCACGTTTATTATGGAATCTATTCTTTTTTTACTCACTCACAATTATTTTCTTTTTGAGCACGAATTTTATTTGCAACTTCGGGGTACGGCAATGGGGACAAGTTTTGCCCCCTCCTATGCCAACCTTTTTATGGGGTGGTGGGAGAATAACTTTATCTATAGTAGCACCAACACTTATAGGCACAATATTATTTTTTATAAACGCTTTATTGATGACCTTATCTTTATTTGGCACGGGACCACAGACACTTTATTAGAATTTATTGAGTATTTAAATGGTAATAATTTGGATATTCACCTTACTGTTAATTATCATTCACATCACATAAGCTACCTGGACATTCTCTTCTATATAGACATTGATCAAAAAATCCAATCTGATGTCTATAAAAAACCTAATTCGAGAAACTCATTCCTCAGAGCAGACAGCTGTCACCCCAGATCTGTAATCAAGGGAATACCCAAGGGTCAGTACCTCAGACTCAGGAGAAATTGCTCAACTTACAGCGATTTCGTCACTCAGTCTGGGGAACTGACCAAAAAATTCATTGAGCGGGGATATGACCGGGAGACCCTCCAAACGACGTTGCAGGAAGTCACGGAAATTGAACGTGAAACTGTATTACCCTCTGGATCCAGAATGAGGGATGGTTCTCGTATTGCCAACAGTAAGAAAAGAGAGGTTAAGAAAGATGGGATTTGTCCTTTGTTTATTTCCCAATTTAATAGATCTAGTCATCATGTAAACAAAATTGTAAATAAGCATTGGGAATTACTAAAAATGGATCCCATACTTCGTGGATATACAGAGGAAGGCCCAAAATTTGTATATATAAGAGCTAAGACATTGGCCACATTTTTATCACCAAGCGTGATATCCACGCCACTAAGGGACCCAGAAAGTTTTTCAACTAAAGGATCCTTTAGATGCAATCATTGCAATATGTGCAATTTCATGAAGCCTGTTCGACATGTCTTTTCCCACAGCCCACATAAACGCTATACTATACATAGCTTTATAAATTGTAACACCACATTTGTGATATATCTTATCACTTGTGGCTGTGGGAAAAGATATGTCGGAAGGACCACAAGGGCCCTGAAAACAAGGATGCAGGAACACTGCAGATTGATTCGAAAACAAGATACTGATCATCCTGTGTCCAAGCACTTTACGGAATGCAGACAGGGAGGCATAAACAGCTTCTCATTCATGGGTATTGAAAAGATAATGAAAAAAGAAAGAGGGGGAAATGTGGTAAAGGCCTTAGACTGCAGAGAATCCTATTGGATTTTCACTTTAAAAACAAGACATCCAGACGGGATGAATGTGGAATGGAATCTCAATCATTTCCTTAAATGAGATCATTCAGAGTATATATATTTTAATATTCAATACAGAAAAAATACAGACAAAATATATATATACATACAATAAGACCAACAAACAGTCCATTAGCCTTGGCTTTATTACCCCCACTTGTCCCCAATCAATTCTTGGACCAATTAACTTATCTTTGTGAAAGGGGTCATTACGTATATTTAAATAAAATTATTACTGTCCATGTACTCTGGTTTTCTCTAAAGTGCTTATGTACCAAACAACTCGTCATAAATTATATATCCATCTACGCCAAAATGTATGTAAATATAGTATTGTGACAATGCTTAAGAGGAAAATATACTCTACCCACAAACCCACATGCCTACTACATAGTACTCCACATTATGTATATAAACAAAGGCGTTCACTTAACAATATGTTTATTAGGCCATGAACTCCATCTCACATATAGAAGCAAGCAATTTGCTGTTCTCTAGATATAGGTAGAAGATAAAAATATACCTTTTTAATTTGTTTTTAATTTTTTCAGGAAATTTTTAAATAATAAAAACAATTCTCATATTACATTTTTGTCCAAACACATAATAGTGTTAGATTATGTTTTCCTTATATATGCTTACCTATATCTTTTTGGTCTATAATATTTGTTTCCTTATAATATTGTATATTATTAATTTCTGTATATATATATTTTTGTGA
Source organism: Ascaphus truei (assembly GCF_040206685.1). Lineage (NCBI taxonomy): Eukaryota > Metazoa > Chordata > Amphibia > Anura > Ascaphidae > Ascaphus > Ascaphus truei. The sequence continues at coordinate 193,809,753 of NC_134483.1, read as the reverse complement.
AATTTCTTTATATCAATTTTTATAGGAATTGTTTAGTAACTACTTTTGTTTAAATTCATTTATTTTTTGTGTATTTTATATGCAGCTGCCTGACTGGTGACTATTATTGGCCCATGGGGATCTAATTTAATGTCTCATTGGCCCCAGGTTAGTGGTTATGTATACATTGGGTCCCTCAGCGCCCTGACAGCTTGAGGAAGTGTCTGCGCATGCGCCGACACGGGGAGCGTGAGGGGGGCACACGCAGCCTCCGGGGGTTTGCTCTCGGCTTAGGGGTTGTCCAGAGAGGCGCCCTGTGCTTGATGGGCTCGGCCGGGGACTGCGGTGCCTCACGGAGTGATCCGGCGTGCGGCGCATGCGCGACATGGATGAATCCCATTGGCCCGATGACAGGCGGTGACGTCATTGTGTGCCGGGCGTGTGCAGTGCGGCTGGGACAGCAGATCATCCCAAAAGCCCCGGCGCGCGGCGCATGCGCGGCGCGCATGATTCTCATTGGTCTGATGATGCGGATGACGTCATTTTTTGGCGCGAAAACCCGGCGGGCAGCTGTATTTAAACTTGTGATAGTATAGTATACAGCACTTCTTGAAAAAGTTCTCTAGAACGAAACGCGTTGAAGTTTGCTGCTGTCCCACATCCAGATGACTTACCAATAAAAGAATTTTACTGCAAGACCTGCTCTTATCATCCTTGCTGTGCGCTGCACACCCTGGCTCTTGGAACTTTCATCAACAGCGGCACGCCCTGGAAGGGAGACTCTGGGAGGACAGTACGTGAGTACATACCTAGGGCTAACCCAATGAGGAAGGGGGGGTGTCTTTGGACTACCCACCCCAACCTTCAGGGTGACTTATGCCCACCAAAGGTTTAGTACAATTATTTATCATATACCCAGTCTACACTCCCTTCCATATATCTGGTCCTAGCACTGTTAGAGCACCATCACACACACAAACTACTGTGTATGATATGCTGTGGCCCTAATTATAAGGGTCACAGGAGTATTGCAAATCTGTGTTTATGCCTGTTTTGTTTACCCATAAACTGTTATACATATCCTGCTGTGGTGTCCCCCATTCTTACTGTCCACACATATGTGTGGGGGTTATTATATCGCACAAACTCGGGCCCCCACCTCATATACTGAGGTACAACCAAATAAAGAGGGATTCCTCTCCCAACGCAGAAGATGATATTATTGCAATTTTAGTTTTCTTCATCAGTACAATATATATGGAGGTTAATTCAATGTAAGGCTGAGTGCGCTCATGCTGGTGTCCTACAACTTGCGGACGCGTGAGCGGGTGGGGCGCAATTGCGGGCTATCGGGCAAGCGGGAAAGTATAAAAAGTTTATTTACAAACGCGCCGAGTGTGTGTGCCCGCGCATTTGCGTGCGGGCACATGCATATATATATATGCATGTAACCGCTCCAAGCGCCGCCCGCTCAGCGCTAGCGGGGCCACAGCCTAAGCCGTGGAACCTGGTGAAATAAATATTTCTGAAATGACAGAAAATACGTCAAGCCTCCCTATGTGTTCAACATTTTTTTTTTAATTCGCCCCATAAATCATAACATAAGGATCTGGTCACACAGACCGCCTTCCTCTTTAATGTCAGAAAACTGCAGCCAACCTTTCATGGCGGAAAAAATGCCAAGTAAATCTAGTTCTGTAAACATGCACAACCTGGTCAAAATAATAGACATGATTGCAGAAATGGTTAATACCAGTGTTAGCTCTCCTTGTGCTATTGGGTAAATCACTTTATCTCCTTGTGCCTCAGGCACTAGAATTAGAGTTTGTAATCTTGATTGGGTAGGGAGTCCTGTCAACAAAATTCTATGTACAATGCGGCTTATACTATCAGCACTTTATAAGAAAAACACTATATTATTACATAAAGTAGAAGGCATCACAAGCTAATAATATTAATGGCCTAATGAAAGGGCTAAGCAGAAAAGTAAATAATATGGCTTCATTATCACGATTTGCGAGTAAACAGGGGATCTGCAGCTAGCAACTTCTTCTAAAGACGTGAAAATTCTTGAGGCCGAGACTGTTACGGAAAGAGAAGAAGAAGAAGCAGAAGAAGAAAGAAGGTAATTAACATAAAGAAGAGCATAACATTAAGAAGAAGAAAGGTAATTACTTCCATACGATGCATGATGTATGTCATATGTGTGAAATTACAGTTGCATGAATATAAAATCATGAGGATATCTAGGCAAACACTATTTGGAAACACTTTTGTGGTTTGGTTTTGCATGCAGCTGTTGACAAGACGGTTTTAGATCTGGATGTCAAGTGTTGAGGATTAAACACTTGTGCTTTTCTTCTTTGGTTTTCTTACAGAATTATCACTGATATAATTTCCCGGGAGGAAAATAACAGAGGAGAAAACATGCAGGTGAGGGCCGCTATGGCCACTGATTGCTTTGTGACTTTATTAACATACCTGAGGTGTTGCCCATTCAAGTGACAGGACTACAAAGTGTCTTATGGCAGGAGTGCGCAAACTGGGGGGCGCAGAGTGAAGCAAGGTGGTGATAGAGGCAGGCGGAGGGAAGATGATGGCGACGGGAGATAAGGCGGGGCAGGTCCGCCAGAGTGAAGCAGTGTGCAGAGGAATTGGGAGTTGCACGGAGGCAGAATAGGATGGCCGGGGAGGTGCGCCCCCCAGCGATCCGACCAGGAACACTTTCATACTTCCAGTGTCTTTGCTGCTACAGCGCGCTCCTCCACGGCCGTCCTGCTCTGCCTCTGTGCAACTCCTAACGCCTCTGCTGGCTGCTTCACTCTGACGGCCCAGCACCGCGGTTATCACTTGCCACCCACCTCTATCACCACCTTTTTTCACAGGTAGGCATGGAGGAGGGAGATAGAACTGGAGGAGGAGAGGGAGAGGGCTGTAGGGGGAGAGGGAGAGTGATGGAGGGGGATAGAACACTGTTCATAATCCCCCATAGGAGAGTCATATCATTAATCTCTCCCTGGAATTCCAGGGTTCACTAAAGTCCGTTTTAGGGAACACTATGCTCTTTACGGGAGAGAACATGGCTTAACATTATATTATTGTTCTTAGTGAATTCAGAATTACTATTAATGTGGCTTCAAGGAATTTAGTGAATTTGTGCGCAATAATGAATTAATTTTTCTATGCTTCGCCTGTTAATGTCAGTCTATCAAACTACTTTGCCCTTTGCGTGGCACACAACTAATAATGGGTGGTTTTAACTTCATTTTGAGACACTATTTTTTTTTACATTTTTTTATGCCAGGAGGGAACACTCACTCTTCTGATTAAAGCTTCCTGTTTCCACCTTCTGCCTGTTTTTAGCAACCTGCATTTCCCCAGCCCTGGGGCCTTGGTACTTTTCTTTCTCCTTGTCACTGGGTGTAGTTCAAGCTGTTTCCTTCTGGGACTGTCTTGTTCCTTCTTTTCAGGGCTTGCTGCCCTCTGCATTGCTTCTCCCCACTGCTATCCCTGTGAGAGAACTTTATTTCGTACATATTTCTTATTGTTATACATCCCCATCAGTTTTCCCTTTATTTGTGTTCATGTTCCCACTATAAACATTAGAAATTCAAAGAAGACTCCATTTGTATCAAATGAATTTAGTTAACTGCCTGTCTCAGCTTATTAAGCCACAGTAAGACTGGGGCAGAGCAGTAGGTTTATAACCTTGAGCACACAACTATTATTTCATGTTTTTATTGTTTATACTATAAATCAGGGCTTCAAAACTCCAGTCCTCAAGTACCCCCAACAGGTCTGGTTTTAAGTGTAGCCATGTGTAAAATTGGTGTACAGATCTCTCTCTTACTGAGCAGTAACTCCTGGTAAGAAGGCAGGATTACCAGTAGTTATCATGGAGGTTTGCCCTCAAACTCTGTGATGTGTCGTATGTAGCAAAGGAAGTGACAGCATGCTTTGTGTCCACTGTTAGTGACACAGAATTGGGTCTTTCTGGAGCCTATATATTGCACAGCACTTCCAAAAGTTAGTTTTGTTCAGTGTGGTTCAGAGTTGGAGTGGTTGATCTCTGGAGGTCAAGGTCTGCAGCAGTTCAAGTCTGTCTGTCAGGAAGGTACGTGGCAAAGTGACAAGCTGAGTACACACTGTGTCCAGGGCTCTGGCACAGCTGCTGGTCTTCCTTTGGGGAGAGGTGGAAATACAACTTAATTAGAGGACAGGAGGAACCTTCTGAGTAGAGTGCCACTACAAGATGTGCAGCTAAGTGTCGGCCGCTGTGATGGGCAGTCTGCCACAAGACATGCTAATAAAGATGTCTATGAAAAGACCCTTCTCCCTGTGCGTGGAGTTACTCAGGGAGAAGGTGCACCCGGGAGTTCCCGTTCAGAAACTCCTCCCTGCTATCGTGGGGATCTGGATGGGGTGGAGGCGCTGTACCAAATGTGAGTAGGACTCAGCACACTACCTCAGACGCCTGTCATGGTGATATCCCCAACAACATCAAGCGGGAGACTCAGGAGTCCTGTGAGCCAGCAGGTGCACCCCACTACACAGACATGTAATTGGGACAGTTTCTCACATATGGGGTCAGGATCAGAAGGGCCAAGGGAAACACCGTTACATAAGGATAACCCTATGCTTAATCAGGGTCTGATTGAGCCACCAGTGCTGAAGCTGGGATATCCTGAAAACCTGACCTGTTGGGGGTTCTTGAGTACTGGAATTGAGCACCCCTGGTGTCGATTGTTCACTCACCAGTAATGAGCCATAACACATAATGAACGTTTGTCTACAGAAGTGGGCCCAAAAGCTTACTTTTTGAACCAGAAAGCCAACAAAAGTTAAAGTTCTACCCCAAAAATGTATGGAACTTTTTTGTTTTTACAAGCCTGTGAAGATGTATATATATTAATCTATGTAATTAATTGCACCAATATATGAAAGAAGGTCAATTGTTGCAACTGAAAATCAATGGCATGACTTATTTTTCCATTTGCAAATTTGGAGTTACTGTATTGCAAAGCCAAAACTCAATATTAATGGTGGGGGGATTATAATGATTTATTTTTTCAAACGGCACTAACTTTTCTGTTTTTGTATTGCAGATCTACACTTCAGAAGGGCATCTTCAACAACAGGGCATCACTATATATTTTTATTCTCGTTTTGTGAATGCTTGATTCACTGAGCTGCTGGTGACTTCAACATACCAATCAGTTGGTCATTCTTAACTGGACATTGATTTAGAAAAATAAATATAGCACATACTTCGATTTTAACTAATTAATTTACAATAATCAGAGCTCCATGTATTGCCAGTAGAAACTCATGGAGAAAGATAATTGAAGACTCGCTTACCCATCAGGTTCTCTACCCGGAAGTACTAGATCAAGAATGTCTCTCTGATAAATAGATTGGTGTTAGCCATACAGCTATGTGCTTGTCTTTGACAAATTTTTCCACATTACAGATTCACGCCATGTTTTACCATTCATACACTAGCCATGCCAATGCACTCCTTGCATATATTTCATGCTTGTCAACTTCTTTGATTGTTGGTTTTCTGGACAGTATTTGCGTCAGAAGGTGGTGTGATAGCAGCAAAGAAAATGAGCTGCGCAGTGTGAGCAGCGAACATGTGGTGGGGTTTTGGGTGCTCTATAAATAAAAACTAAACAGATGCTTATTGACGCAAAATGTGGTGCAAAAAACAGCGCTAAATTTAGCAAAGATGAAAATACGCTGGACGCAATTGGATTTTTATTTCTCTGATGCATCTGGTAATATCTTTGACCCAATATTACTCAAGTTGGGCAGGCTGGATGCCCAAGGCACAAACAGAGACACAGCACTCATCGACATGCCAAAATACTAACCGATTCACTTATAAAGACATGCACATGTCTCCTGCTTCTTTCTCCAAGGTTCTCAGTGTTCAGATTTTTTTAAGTTGTCATGCTGTTTTCACCCTTTATTTGCCACAATATCTCCAGCCCTACATTGTGAGCACTAGACCCATGTGATCAATTGTATTATGATCGCATGGCCACCACCCACTAAGCGTCTGGAACATTGTCTTCTGACTGTGGTCATGGCTCGTATAGACATTGTCGCTCCCAGCCCTAGATGCAAGTAAAAAGGGCGTAAATTTGCTGCCTCGTGATTGTTACTTAATGTCCCTAGAGCTCAAAAAGGTTAAGTCAACACAAATAGACTGTCATGGGATGTGCGTTGTGTTTAACGTCGGGGGGGGGAAAACGAAAACTAAGAAGAAACCAGATATTTTTGGGGCAATCAGATTGTCAGGACAGACCAACATGATTTGTCATAGAAATCAAAGACTGCATGCTTGTATTTGTATGTTATTAAACTTCTTGATATGGGTCGTTTCTTCCCTAACTATCTTCAGCAGTGTGTAATGCTCTCATCTGTATTATACGGTATACATACGGCTGATATTCAGAGGCAGAGTCTGCAAGCTGCATTTAAAGTAACTGATTGACTTACTGTAACTGCAAATAGGTGCCGCAAAAGAAAATGTGCATATTTTATTATACTTTTAAATACCCAGATTCAGCATACAATCTTAATCTAAGTACAAAGAATAAATCAATAATACATCAAACACAAATAAATCATGTTATAGCCGCAATAAGTAGGGGAAGTAGTAATACAGTAAGATCATTCAAAAATACATTGGTCTTATGCAAATGTCCCGGGTGGATTGGGAGGGGTTATGCCCGAACTTTGTCATGTGATGGTAAGAAGTGGTTGCACTCAAGAAACGTTTTTTTTAAGCAGCAATCCACGCTGCTATAAATCTGTTTTTGTATTTTTTAGCCTATCTGAACCAGGGGGATTCCCTAATGACTAATGACAAAATGGCAGCAGGGTCAGAGCTTGCTCCGATGGCTAATAGAAAGCCAAAACATAATTAGGAAATGACATCACAGCTTTCTATTGGCAACCCCGCACCTATGATTGTATTCCTGCCGGACATATTTGTAGCTTTTTTTGTGTCAAAACTGGCAATTAAAAACTACAAATATCTTGGCAACTGGGTTGCCCCCAGATGTCGGGAGACCCCAGATCACCTGGAGGGAATTCAGGCAAGTAAAAAAACAAAACGCATTTTAAGCGGGACTGCTACTTTAAAGCCCTTCAGCAACAGCAACCACTGACATTGTCATTACCGCTTATTTGTAGGATGCACTAAATAAGGGCAAACGTTTATTTTCTCAGGAACCAGAAAGTATGCCTGGAGACCCCAAAAAAGGCGAGAGTAGTCTTGAGGCACTTCTTCGATAGGCTGGTATTATAGGTCAGTGACAACTCAACCCTTTAATAGGATACCACACATTTGCTTTCCGATGCCTGGAGATAGTATCGCTTTATATTAATATACTGTGCACACAGTCAGGACAACATACAAAATAAATAACGAAACTAAAAAAAAGAGAGTTAAAGAAGAAAAATGGATTGGAGGAATTAATCTTTTATGGTCAAGCCTTTTAAGTGTATAAGTGTTTTTTTATTGTATTTATAAAAAATATTGTACAGGAAGTATTTCATTGAGAGTTACTGCTCGTTTTCAAGTATGGTGTGATGGAGCGGCCTGTAGGCGAGGTCAGTTAGGAGTTCACACAATGCATTTTAGGCTGAACCAAAATGTCAAGTGGTTTATTTCTCCACAAAAAAAAAAAATTGGGCACATTGTACCTTTAAGTCAAAACACAAAGCATAAAAATAATGCCTACTCCACCTTGGGGGACTTACTAAACAGTACAAACCCTAGATACCTGGCTGGCTAGCTAGCCCAGTTGCCAGCCCCAAAACAAATAAAACAATATCAGGGAACAATATATAAAGTCCTTATCTGAGTGTGCTGGTCAAGCATCTCCGGTTTCTCCAGGTAAATGTCAGATGCAGGTGTTACAGTCCTGCTGCTCCCAGGAAGTCTCTTGCCCTATTTCTATGCAGGATTCTCTGCGGTGCAGGGCTTTGGGGTCCCCACTGTTCCCAGGCAAGTCCATGTGGTGAACAAGAAGCTTGGGTCCATGGAGGCTGGAGCTTGGTTAAGGCTGGGTGTGAATCCCAGCTGGGCAGCAGGCAATCCTCTGTGACCCTCCTCTCTTGCTGAACAGGAACTCGAACAGGGACTCTGACAAGCAGTTACTTCCTTCCTTTTAAACCCTGCTCAATCAGGAGTTAATAGAAGCCTCAGGCAGGAAACCTGACACCAGTGTGTAGCTTCCTTATCCTTGTAGAGGGAGCGAGTTACTCCTTCACTCCCTTACATATGGGCACAGTTATGATAACAATACATGGTTACATTAAATTAACAGAAGTTTATTCTATTATACTGTAAGAGGAACTTCATTTTATTTGGTTCTTTGCATTTCTTGCATGGTGAATGTGCTGTACTTGCACCGGTGTTTCAACATACATTTATCAGTTAAATATTCCCAGAATGCATGACAATCGGTAATCCCCCAAATTGAAAGCTCTCTTAAAAACACAATTATTTCAGCACTCTAAAAAAAATCAAATTTGTCGAAAAAAGTTGGTGATAGAGTGAGATAAATGTGATCATCCTGGAGGTTCGACAATAATGATCACAGGTCTGTGACATCACTTCTCCTTTACCCAGTGTACTAACTGCCAAGATCCAAAGCGGACTACATTGGAGACTTAATGCCAAGCCAGTTTGAACTTTCTTACCTCGCTGGGTGTATATTAATGAGGATGAGCTCTGCCAAATATACTGTTTTTCAATGTGAATGTAATTAAACAGTAGTTATTTAGAGCGAAAATGTGATTAACCTACTGGAAGAGTACTAGTAATAAGTGCTAGTACTGTATACTATGAAGTAATGTTTAACTATATTCCTATTTTAAAATGTGCTAAATGAATGCAAATATTGAATCAATGCATGCAATTGCTTTTGATAACCAGCATAAAATGTCTGTGTACTATTTATTAAAGAAAATGTGGCATGAATAATTTCTGTATAGAAACAGTGTTGCCTTCTCTTTTATTCTAGAGAAGCTTTTAGCAGAGTTTGTGAAGCTGTGCCCGGTGTTAAAGGAGCCTTCAAAAAACGAAAGGTACCTTTTTTTTTTACATTTTGTAATTTACAATGTTAAGTGTGTTATGCCGTAATAAGAATCTATTAAAAAATATCAGGAGGCTCAAAGCCTTGCATTATAATTATTGAAATAAACTGTAATGACCAGGAAATACACATTGCCCCATTAACTATGACCTAGCATCTTGTGAACCTACTCTGTCTTCAGACTGTAACAATTTCTCAAAGGTCCAGTTCAACTTGAGCTACAATAAAGTGACAATTCTGCCATTCAACATATAACTCTAACAGTTGTTTCATACAATAATGCAAGTCACATTTAACATGCATTGAAATGTAGGCCCTGCAGTCTTACTCTGGATAGCACAAACATAATATGACTGTATATGTTAGACATGAAACTTTTGATGGATTTTATACCTAACTGAGAACAATCGTAGGGATCAAGGCACAGTTATAATACAGATTTTACTAAAATAATAATTCACAGGGTAATATATGATCACATGAATGGATGGAAACATAGAAAGTAAAGGTAATTTGTGGACTAATGTTTTAAAACGGCACTTTTCAGTATTTTGCACATTGTTAAATGTAATGCCACTTTGAAACACACTGTACATACACTATTCTGTTATCACAATCTCTCTACACAGATTTTACAACTATGAACAAACTCAGTCTCTTATTATTATTACTAGTAGTAGTAATATTATTAGTAATATTAATATTATTACCTTTATAGAAATTGTGAAATCTTGACATTGTAGCCACATGCAGAATATTTGTTGGTTATAGAAAAACACAGAAAAGCTATTAATCTCCACTAACCTAGAGGCTTCCTTGAGAAAGTGCGCATGCATGCGAAATGATCGTTGGCAGGCACAATTATTTTGACCACTCAGGAGCTATGATATCAGTAAACACAATGTTGCGATATTTGAGGTTAGTGGTTCGTAACACCACAATATAGAACTAGCCCTGGCACATCTAACTATGTCTCTGGTCACACAAGCTATACACAATTCTTTTAAATTGTAAGTTGGTTGCCCGGAGGGTCTGGAAAGTTTTAGAACGCTAATTCAGAGCAGAAGAGGTATTATATAGCATGGCCATTGGTACACATTAGCTTTTGGTCACTACTTAGCTCTCAAGTGGTAATTCCACAAAGAAGTTCACTTTAACTCCAAACACCAGATAGCTTAGCACAGGGGTGCGCAATGTTTTTTTGCTGCTCCACCCCTGTGTCTCAGTCCCTGCACTCGCGACCCCCCTCCCGAGTGACCTTGTGTCAAGTTTGACGCGCGTTGTCATGACGACTTGGCACGTCACTTGACCCCACGGCGTCATTTGACGTGCGTTGTCATGGCGACATGAGCAGAAGCCGGCTGAATCCCGGTAAGTACAGGTTGCAAAGGCCTTGCGCTGTCCCCTGGCATTTAATTTAAGTGCCTCGGGGAAGAACGCAGGGCCTCAGCAAGAAAAATCCCGCGCCCCCCCTGGGGGGCACGTCCCCCAGTTTGCGCACCGCTGGCTTAGCAGTAGGTTTAGCCAGCTATTAATACCCCTTCGCCTTGAAATTACAATATAATTAAGCAGCTTCAAGCTGTTTGCTTAGGGTTGTTATTTCCCAGACTAGAGAAGATATTAACTATTTAGAGGGTTTTCGTTTATATTCTAAGCTGATTTTGGAACTTATCGATAAACAACATTGAACATTTCAGATACTCCTATTACTGGAATATTCACAAGCTATACTGCCCCCAAGAAACACATACAGAGGAATTTAAACCCCGAGTGCCATAAGTGTCAATAACTCTGACACCATTCAGATCCAGGCAACATTTTATTCATTAGCGTTTTGTTTAGTTCGCCGTTTATATGTACACAACTTTTTATTTTAACTTGGTTATCATTAAAATGAAGTTTTAATTAAGTCATATTTACTTACTTCACTTAGTGGTAACTGAGTGCTCAACCAACTGGTTTTCTTTTTCTTTGGTATATTAATTATAATTACAAGGGTGCAAATTCCATCTTATACATTTTTAAATTTTTTTTAATTAATGTAAAATACATTTTTAATTTTCTGGAATATCAAAACTTAGAACAGTGTCTCTAGCAAACAGACAAAGGGAACTATATCATTATACAGTATACTTTCCATATATATTAAATTAATGGCATCCAATGTAGAAATTGAATTAAGGGGTTTACATTATATTATAGCCTGATCAACTAAAGAAATAACATAGGAACAGAAAAACAACAGCACTAACATTAGTAATACTGTACTAACAGATTAAAGAAAAAAGTAGATATGCATATGTCATACTTTAAATGCAGAATTGGTACTGCACATGTAACCCAACTGTTTTTGATAGTAGTGAAGACATGGATTTGTTTTCATTATAAAATGATACCAGTCTTCAAAATCTAAGGTTCTGTTTTAAACAATCGTTAATTACTGTATAAATAAATGTGATGCAAACATCTAACACATTGGCTGCTATCAGAATAATTAAGGCAGGGACGCTGAAGCTCAGTTTTCGAAGGATACCAACAGGTTAGGTTTCAAGACTCTAATAAAGCACACTGTTCTACACTTAACCAACTAGCCTGGTCTTTATCATCACTAAGAGAACTTGATTAACAAAAGCTTATATATGTATTGCCTGGAAACTCAGTAGCCTTTGAGGACTGAGCTTGAGCCCTCTGGGTTAAAGTGTGACCCAATGGGACCTTTCCACGCAATGGTTAAAAAAATAGTCTTTACCGACCTATACTTTTTCAAGAAACGATCCGGGTAGATTTATCAAACCATCTCTAACGTCAGTCAACTGCATTGTCCTCAGAGTAGGGTGACCAGATTTTGAAAATGAAAAACCGGGACATTTTTTTTTTATTGTAGTACACTTATACTTTACTACCATTAGTCCTTGTTACGTGCGTGTGTGTACCTCACTAATCGAACAAAAAAAACCCCAGATGTGAATGATTCTGTACCCATTAACCAGAGTCAGGATGCCCCTCTTCACAATTTCTAAAGCAGCAATGCCGCCTGGGATCTTACCTGATCCGCAGTCCCTCAAGGTACTATACTGGAGGGAGGTGTTCCCTACCTGTCTTCCGATGTCTCCCGCGTGAAACTTGAGTCAGATCTGGAAGAAAGCAGGGTAGGTTACTTCGGTGTAGGTATACGGCAGTTAAGATGAGAGAGAGAGAGAGACGGGGAGGGAGAGGGAGGGAGAGAACGAGAGAGAGAGAGATGGGGAGAGAGAGGGAGGGAGAGAGAGACGGGGAGGGAGAGGGAAGGAGAGAGACGGGGAGGCAGAGAGACGGGGAGAGACGGAGAGAGAGACGGGGAGGGATGGAGAGAGACGGGGAGGGAGAGAGAGAGACGGGGAGGGAGAGGGAGAGAGAGAGAGGCGGGGAGGGAGAGGGAGGGAGAGAGAGAGAGAGAGAGAGAGAGAGAGATGGGGAGGGAGAGAGAGAGAGAGACGGGGAGGGAGAGAGAGAGAGAGAGAGACGGGGAGGGAGAGGGAGGGAGAGAGAGACGGGGAGGGAGAGAGATGGGGAGAGACGGAGAGAGAGACGGGGAGGGAGGGAGAGAGACGGGGAGGGAGAGGGAGGGAGAGAGAGAGAGAGACGGAGAGGGAGAGAGAGAGAGAGAGACGGGGAGGGAGAGGGAGGGAGAGAGAGAGACGGGGAGGGAGAGAGAGAGAGAGACGGGGAGGGAGAGAGAGAGAGACGGGGAGGGAGAGAGAGAGAGAGAGACGGGGAGGGAGAGAGAGAGAGAGACGGGGAGAGAGAGAGAGAGAGACGGAGAGGGAGAGAGAGAGAGACGGAGAGGGAGGGAGAGAGAGAGACGGGGAGGGAGAGAGAGAGAGACGGGGAGGGAGAGAGAGAGAGACGGGGACGGAGAGAGGGGGGGGAGAGGGAGAGAGACGGGGAGGGAGAGGGACGGAGAGAGAGACCGGGAGGGAGGGAGAGATGGGGAGGGAGAGGGGAAGGTAGAGAGGGACGGGAAGAGACGGGGAGACAGGGACAGACACACTGGTACACACACACACACACTGGTGCACACACTGGTATACACACACACTGGTGCACACACTGGTATACACACACACACACTGGTACACACACACACACTGGTACACACACACACACACACTGGTACACACACACACTGGTACACACACACTGGTACACGCACACAGGGAGGGAGAGAGTGACACACAGGGAGGGAGAGAGAGACACACAGGGAGGGAGAGAGAGACACACAGGGAGGGAGAGAGAGACACACAGGGAGGGAGAGAGAGAGACACAGGGAGGGACAGGGAGAGAGACACAGGGAGGGAGAGAGAGAGGGAGGGAGGGAGAGAGGGAGGGAGAGAGGGAGGGAGAGGGAGAGAGGGAGGGAGGGAGACACATACTGGTACACACACACACACACACACACACACACACACACACACACACACACACACACACACACACACACACACACACACACACACACACACACACACACACACTGGTACACACACACAGACACACACTGGTACACACACACACTGGTACACACACACACTGGTACACACACACACTGGTACACACACACTGGTACACACACACACACACACACACACACACACACACACACACACACACACACACACACACACACACACACACACACACACACACACTGGTACACTGGTACACACACACACACACAGGTACACACACACACACACACTGGTACACACACACTGGTACACACACACACACACACACACACACACACACACTGGCACACACACACACACACTGGTACACTGGTACACACACACTGGTACACACACACACACACACTGGTACACACACACACTGGTACACACACACTGGTACACACACACACAGTGGAGTACTGACAGAGGCAGCCACGAGCAGGCGGCTCCCCGCCTCACCCTGCACCCACCCCCGCGCCCGCGCTCATCTCCCGCACCAAGGGGGGGGGGGGTGGATGGGAGTGCCGGGCCCGGGACGCAAAGGTACAAACTGCCGCCCACCCCCCTCCTCCCCTCCCTCGGCGGGCAGCCACGGGATCCCTGGGCAGAATGGGGGGACACCGCGCTGCCACCACTGCCCGCCCCCGCGCCAAGGGGACCGGAGCGCCAGGACAGGAGGCAAAGGAAGAAAAACCCACCTCCTATCACCCCGGGCGGGCAGAGGGGGGAGACACCGCGCAAAGGAGCCAGCAGCCACGGGCAGAGACACACACCACGTGTGTTCTGCCGCAGGAAGCAGAAGTCCCGCCCCCAGGCACCCTGGCCCTGCCCCCCGCTCCAAGGCACACCGGCCCTGCCCCAAGGCACACCGGCCCTGCCCCCTGCCCCCAGGCACACCGGTCCTGCCCCCCCCCGGCACCCTTTTCCATTCCCACATGCCGGGACTTGGAGAACGATGATGCCGTGGGCGAGGCTTAATGCCGGGACGTAGGGGATTGGCCAAGGTAGCAAATGCCGGGGGGGCGGGACTTTGTTCAATGCCGGGCCGCATCCTCCAATCAGCAAGGCCCAGCATGTTTCTACAGGAGAAGCCCAACCCCTGGCTTTAAAAAAAATACTCACCGGACTGCTGCAATCTCCTCTGCGCCGCCGCTCACTCGCGCACCGCAGCTAATTACTCGCGCACCGCAGCTAATTACTCACGCACAAGCCGCGGACATTAAAGAAAATGGGAACACACAGGGAAAAACCGGGACATTTCCGGGACACACAGGAAACCGGGACAGCAACCGAAAAACCGGGACTGTCCCAGCAAAATGGGGACGGGTGGTCACCCTACCTCAGAGACGAGTTACATCTTGGCATGGTAAGAAGTGAGATGCGTGACTCATATTATGCATATGCGAGGTGAAGAGAAAAATGTTTGCTTGCGATGAGATAATATCACTTCCTTACCCTTGTGTGAAGATGCATTTATAAATAGTGGATCGCTGCATAATTATGAGCCCTTTGGCACTGTCACTTTTAACAAGTTCTGTTTATCTTCTATGCCATGAAATATACAACTTTGAAAGTTTTTTTCTTCTTTTTTTAACTTTGCAAGATCTTGTGCGTCTCATTTACGACCCACTATAGCTTAATTTGCCTGGCATTGAATTTCCTGCAAATAGTTATAAACCAGTTTTTTTCAGGATATCCCAGTTTACTGCATATAATTTAACCGTTTGCTCCCAAATTTATTTGTAGCAGTGAAAATATCTTGAGTGAGTCACTTTGGAGTTTTTCATGAAAGTGCGATAGTGCTGATCTGGCACTACTGTATGAAATCTTCCATTGACTTGGATAGGAGTTTCCGTGCGATGGTGTCCAAATGGCACTATTGCACTTTAATGAATAACCCCCTTTGTAGCTAACCAAAAAGCTCTATGGGCAGGCACTAGTGCCTGAAAAAACGTCTGCTGAGTACACTGTAGTGCTACTGTACTTAAGAAAAATGATTATCAATATTTACAGCAACAAAATACTGTACTGAAAATATGATTTGCATCATGTTTGTTCTGGAAACAGAAATGGTCATGTATGGCTCACTTATGGATTTTTGTTGGAGAAAGACAAAGGGCCATATTTACCAAGTAGTTTTCTGCCATAAGACCTTTTCCTAAGCTGGTTGACACCTTACAGCATTATTAATGTCGATGGGATATAAAGGTAGGCACAGTATAGTGTTGCAGAAGACTTCTTAGTAAATATGGGCCAAAATACTATTCACCTAATCGTGTCAACAACTCTGTGTCTTAGGCTATATAATCCCAGTAACTGTGTTATAGGCTATATCATCCCAGTAACTGTGTCTAGGCTATATCATCCCAGTAACTGTGTCTAGGCTATATCATCCCAGTAACTGTGTCTAGGCTATATCATCCCAGTAACTGTGTCTAGGCTATATCATCCCAGTAACTGTGTCTAGGCTATATTATCCCAGTAACTGTGTCTAGGCTATATTATCCCAGTAACTGTGTCTTAGGCTATATCATCCCAGTAACTGTGTCTAGGCTATATTATCCCAGTAACTGTGTCTTAGGCTATATCATCCCAGTAACTGTGTCTAGGCTATATCATCCCAGTAACTGTGTCTAGGCTATATCATCCCAGTAACTGTGTCTAGGCTATATCATCCCAGTAACTGTGTCTTAGGCTATATCATCCCAGTAACTCTGATTTTTAGGCTATATCATCCCAGTAACTGTGTCTTTGGCTATATCATCCCAGTAACGCTGATTTTTAGGCTATATCATCCCAGCAACTGTGTCTTAGGCTATATCATCCCAGTAACTCTGTTTTTTAGGCTATATTATCCCAGTAACTGTGTCTTAGGCTATATCATCCCAGTAACTCTGTTTTTTAGGCTATATCATCCCAGTAACTGTGTCTTAGGCTATATCATCATAGTAATGATGGTCATCCTAGTAGTGTGGCATGTGACAACCACAGGCCAAGTGTGTCATGTACATTACAATATTTAGAAGGATATAAAACTATGCATTTACGCAACTGCTTTTGGATTTACAATGAAGAGAAAAATATGACTATTTAGTATTACTTTTACATGGAAAACAATGCATAAAAGAAATAAGTATGTCACCTGTCTGTTTAAAATAAGCAAGGGGATGTCACCATGTAAAAGATTGTTTTGCATCTAGATTAGCAACAGAGTCTTATCATGTCACTTTTTTCTGATTAAACAGCCAGCAAGCAAAGTTCTGTCCATTATTCTGGGGAAGAGCAACCTTCAGTTTGCAGGAATGAGCATAACATTGAATATATCAACCACCAGCTTAAACATGATGACACCAGATTCAAAGCAGGTATGGTAATGCTGTGCTTCTTTCTTCTCTATTATCAGGCTGTTTTATGTTTAACATGTTTGCTTTTATGTTCCTTTAAGTTTGTCAGAGACCCCCTGCTACAAAACACTAGTAATAAAATGTAAATTTAAATTTGTAATAACCACCAATACACAACCCACCCCCTGTGCCCCCACATAAAACCATTATTTATTTTTATACACGCAGGATTGATACCACAGGCCAGCGAACGTCCCCGGGTGGTCCCCACGGGTGTCCACACTCCCCACAGGGTACCCTGGGGGGGTTCACTCGGGTGTCTTGGGGCCCTCGGGTGGTCCCGCTAGGCTCTGTGGGCTTCCAGGTGGTCCCTGCTGGTGTCTGTGGGGCCCAACCGGGCCCATGGGTAGTCTCTGCGGGTGTCTGGGTGTCCCTGGGGCATCCCCACGGGTGTGTGGGGGCCCTCGGGTGGTTCCCACGGGTGTCTGTGGGCCTTCGGGTGGTCCCTGTTGGTGTCCGGGGGCCCCACAGGGGTCCCCGGGTGGTCCCCACAGGTGTCTGGGGGTCCTTAGGGGGTCCCTGTGGGCGTCTGGGGGTCATCGGGTGGTCCCCGCTGGCCTGCGGTACCATTCCTGTATTTAAAATAACAAAAACATGGCCTACATTTCAATAAATACATCTCCCCCTCCCCCCAACTAAACACATACAGTACAGTAATGTGAAAAATAACTATTATCCAGATATGGATAATAGATTATTTGCCCATTATTAAACACAACATTAGTCAGTCAGCATAAATAAATTAAATAAAAACCGTTCTACTCACCCCTGCCAACATGAAGGGCGTCCTCATCAGCATACTGCAGGGCCATGTCCTCCGATGCCAGCAACAATACATTAAAAAATACAATCTAATGACCCCTAACCCTTTAATCACCTTAGCGTTTAATAACCGCTATCGTAATTAAGGTGTTAACCCACTATGCCCCACTACCCACCCGGGAGGCCTAACCACCCACCCTGGACCCACTATACCCACCCTGTACCCATTGAGTGGCATAGTAGTACATCATACCCATATAATATGGGCATGATAAGCTACTATAGCAGTCAATGGTCACACTAATACAAAAGCATGAATGTCAAAAATACACAAAAATAAAGCAGATAAAACAAGCACCTAAACACATAGAAACAAAAATTAAAAGCACTAGCCAACCAAGCAATTAACTAAATAAAACCACTAGCCAATCAATTAATGAAATAAAACCATTAGGCATTCAATAGAATAATAATAGTTTTATTTTCTATGTCTTTTTACTGTTTAGATTAAATTGATTTGAATTGTGATGGCTTGATTTTTTCTTTTTACAGATTGGTTAGCGATTTTATTTAATGATGTATTTTGGTGGCTACTGGTTTAAATAAATGTGTTGCCTAGTGGTTGTATGAATTAATTGTTGTGTTGTTTACAGCTTTTACAGTAGGTATTAAAAAAAATTTTTGGCTAGTGGTCTGATTTATGTAATATTGCATAGTGGTTTTGGTTATTCTGAATGCCTAGTGGTTTTATTTCATTAATTGATTGGCTAGTTGTTTATTTAGTTAATTGCTTGGTTGGCTAGTGCTTTTAATTTTTGTTACTGTGTGTTTAGGTGCTTGTTGTATCTGTTTTATTCTTGTGTATTTTTGACATTCATGCTTTTGTATTAGTGTGACCTTTGACTGCTATAGTAGCTTATGAAGCCCATATTATATGGGTATGATGTACTACTATGCCACTCAATTAGTTGGTCCGGGGTAGGTGGTTAGGCCGCCTGGGTGGGTAGTGGGGCAGGGTGGTTTAACCGCTTTATTACTATAGTTGTTATTAACCGCTAAGGTGATTAAGGGGTTAAGGGCAATTAGATGGTATTTTTTAATGTATTGTTGCTGGCATCGGAGGACATGGCCCTGCAGTATGCTGATGAGGACGCCCTTCATGTTGGCAGGGGTAAGTAGAACAGTTTTTATTTAATTTAATTATGCTGACAGGCTAATGTTGTGTTTAATAATGGGCAAATAATCTATTATCCATATCTGGATAATAGTTATTTTGCACATTACGGTACTGTATGTGTTTGGTTGGGGGTGGGGGTGGGGGTGGGGGTGTGGGTGGGGGGGGTGTGTTTATTGAAATGTAGGCCATGTTTTTGTTATAATACAGGAATGGTACCGCAGGCCAGCGGGGACCCACCGGGACCACCCGAGGACCCCCAGATGCCCACGGGGACCACCTGAGGGCCCACAGACACCCGTGGGAACCACCCGAGGGCTCCACAGACACCCATGGGGATGACTCGGGGAACCCCAGACACCTTCGGGGACCACCTGGAGGCCCACGGAGCCTAGCAGGGACCACTCGAGGGCCCCCAGACACCTGTAGGAACCCCCAGGGTGCCATGTGGGGCATGTGGACACCCGTGGGGACCACCCGGGTACCCCCACCAGTCTGTGGTATTAATCCTGTGTGTAATAAAATAAATAATGGTTTTATGTGGGGGCACAGGGGATGGTTGGGTTGTGTATTGTTGTTTTTTAAATATTGTAATGGTTTTTGGTGGCCTAGGAGGTGGCTAGTAGGGCTGTTGTGTGTATTGTTTTGTATTGTGGGTAGCGGTGGTGGGTGAAGGGGGGTATTAGCCCCAAGGGTGGATGTTTAGGCCTACCGGGTGTGTAGTGGGAGGGGTTAACCCCTTCATTACCTTCGCTGTATTAACCGCAATCACCCACCAAGGGCCAAATACCACCTTCACCTTCCCCCGCAACCCACAATATGCATGGCACTGGTGGTTAACTCCTTCATTGCCCTAGCGGTTAGCCGCTAAGGTAATGAAGTTGCCTGTAAATGCATTTTTCATGCATCTGATTCATGGCAGGGGTCTCCGGTGCTGATATTACATGATATCAGCTCCGGAGTCTCACGGCATCAATCCAATGCAGGAAAAATGCATTTTGTTTCTAAGTGCTGTCTCGCCGCTCCTCGGAAGCTTCTCACCACCTTCTTGCCAACATTTTGTGGCGGGATTTGGAGAGGAAATCTCCATTCTAGAGCGGCAATCAGCCTCGATAAACTGATCGGGGCTACTAGAATTAAGCGAGTTTGAGAAGCTGGCGATAAGTGGCTTATCGCCGAGCAGTTGGCGGGTTTTTTTCCCCGCAAAAACCCCCCAGCGATTTTTGCTCTTATCACCAGCTTATCTGGGCTTACTGAATTACTGTAGACTTTTTTTTGGCTTATCGCTGCTTATAACATGAGGCCCCAAGTGTTAGTACCACTGTGGAGGAACAAATGTTGCACTTTCAAACAGATGGAAGTACCACATCTCTTGTTTGTAGTGCGTTGGAATGGGCCAGAAGAAAGGGTCTTTACCCTGAAACATTGCCCCCTTATAGTTAAAGCAGTTTTTTCCTGTTTGGTTCTTTTTTTGCCTCCCTTATATTCTGACTATTGCGTACCAATTTTGCTCCCCCTTTTTTATTAGATTTTTTTACTGACTATATTTGTCTTCCTTTTGTGTTGTCCGTTTTGATGTATTCCCTCTTCAGCTCAAGTTAAAACATTCTATGTATTAGTGTCTTAAGCTTATTCTACACTCTCAGGCTGTTTTATCCTGAGTTTGAACTCGTGCTCTTTAACAATATAGAGTCACAGACATTCGGACAACAAAACTAACCATCACAGGTCTTTAATATAGTTTTGTTATAGCTTAAACTTGTACATAAAACACAATGTTTGTCCACTTTCTGGACACACCAAATTAGTGTTTCCATGAGTGATTTGTTCAATACATGTACCGTGGATTGATTTTTCTATGTATACACTGTGGATATATGTATAATACATTTAGTTGTATGTTTTTCTACTTGTAAGTAAAACCAAATATTTTTGCATATCTTGTTTGTGCGTTATTACTAGCAAGATAAGTGCGGGGAACTCCATGATATGACATAAAATACATTTTTCAATTGGGGTGGCTTTGTGGCTGACTTCACACACCATTCAATAAAACATGATGCCTTCCATCTGTAAAAGGAGATTGGATTTAAAAAACTAAATTATTGGTTGTGTATTTTCTAGTATATCTCCAAACAATTTTAAAATTCATTTCCCCCCCTCAATGTTATAGTTCATTTGCTTAATACAATGTTTTGCAATGCTTATAGGGAGCAATATATTGCGGGGCTTATTCATGAAAAATAAGTTGTTTTTTAACTCATGGTGGATCTACAGTATTGAAGGCAATTGACAAATCACACTCACTACAGGTACTGCTGTTTAGTTAATGAAATGTTGAATTCGGTATTCTAAAAGGAAAAAAAAAAAATCAATGAAAGAAGAAACCTACAAAATGTAAATGTTTGCCGATGCTGGCAGGGGTTGCCAGAGCAACAGGATAAAATGAATTTGTCATGGAAAAAGAACATAAGGGATAAGACACAAGTGGCTACAGTATGTGTCTGAAGTAAAGGCACACAATGGAGGAAATGTATTGTACAATGATATCAAATGGTGCAGATTATTACATAATACAGTATAGTAACTAAAAAGTGCTTCTTGTTTCAAGCCACTCATTTTAATGTCATGCCACAAATGGCTTTCTCTTGTTGTCACTTATTTATGATATCGGTCAAGGTGACATGCTTTGAATTCTAAAAATAAGAAAAGTGGAGCTGTACCATTGTACCTTCTAGGAGTAGTGTTCAGAGCAGCTATATTCGGTCATTTATGCAGTAGCATTTTTTTGGTACCTTTCTGCAAATCTGTTTAAGTTGAGCGTTCATAGTAAGCAACAATCCTGCCTATCCATTTAAAAAAAACCATTTTTTTTTACAGCATTGAGACCCGTTGGGAAAGTGGGTCTCCAGTGTCTGAGATATTTACCGGTATTACTTCCTGATTTTGAAGTTGGATTTAAATAGCCATCCCATGAGAAGCTGCAACCAACGATGTTGCGGCCTCATATTGGCCTGCAAAAGTTTTGACGGCCATTTATTTGGAGGAGGATTTAAATTCTCCGGTAAGTGTCTCAGGAACTGGGGATCCCTGGAGCTGAAAGCACTGCAATTTAGCTCCACAGGATCCCTGGGATCTGATCCCTTAAAAAAAAATCTACCATGATTGCAGCTTTAATGTATCAAAATGCTCTGGTAAAAATAGTAGTTTCTAGCATACAGGCATACCCCGGTTTAAGGACACTCACTTTAAGTACACTCGCCAGTAAGGACATATTTTCAATAGCCCCATACCACTATGTCCGTACGCTCGCTTCGCGAGTATGGACACTTATTCTGCCCGCCATAGTATTGATGTGCTGATTCCCCTCGCCCAATAGGCAAACGGCAGCTTGCGCATGCGCCTGTCAGCACGTCCTGGAAAGCAATACCGGCTCCCTACCTGTACCGAAGCATCGATAAGTGGAAAAATGCTAGTGCTTCACTTTAAGTACATTTTCGCTTTACATACATGCTCTGGACCCATTGCGTACGTTAATGCGGGGTATACCTGTACTGTACATTAAAGACCACAAAGTGTAACATTGCAGATCTGATTACATAGGAGCATAACATTTGTTACTCTTCTGGCAACCCATCTCCCTGTGCTATTTTGCCAAATATAACCAACTTCATATGGGCAACTTTTATTCAACTTTAATAAAACTCATATTTTATTTACAATTATGAATACTTTGGGTCCTCTCTGATTCTTTCTAGCAGTGCACTCCTCCATGCCATTGTACCATTTCAGAAGAGTGTTGCCAGTCACTATACTAAAGGATAGATGGAAGAATTGTTTTTGTGAGCTTCTTGCTGATGACTTCTGATCACCAAATGTTACAAACAATGGGACAAGTGACACCAAAGCCAGAGAAATACACTTTATTGTGATATGATAGATGAGACTTTATAGCTGACTGACTTCCCGGAACAAGAGCGAAGTGGCAGTGAACTATTGCTAAATACAAAAAGCATGCATTTTAACAGATCAGCTGAGGAAAAGGCTAGCAGCTACCCACAGGGCAACCAGAAGGCCTGGTACTAATTAATGGCTGATTCACCTGTTCTTACAAATATTAACAGCATGTTCGGTTCTTCAGAACAGAAATCTTGAACTTGTGCAACAGCTTGGCTAGTCTTATCCATTTAGAATAAATGTATGTGTGACTTCCGGGAGATCCAATGTAGCTGCAAATTCTAGGAGTTGCCGTTCGGCAAGGCTTGTATATTTGTGGGGCTCGGTGCAGGGGCTTTCACAGTGGGGCCTCTTACCTGGTTGGCATGGTATCTCCTCAGACGACACAGCGTCATGACATCGCGGCGTCACGTCACGGTGCCATGCAGTGCTACGTTGACATGGCAACATGTCCCCATGATAACAAGACGCTGAAAGAGGAGATGCCGTCGGACAGTTTAAGAGAGAATTCAGGGCCCCGCGCTCTCCCCCAGCAATCAATTTAATTGTTATAGGGAAGAGTGCAGGGCATTTGTAAGCACAGGACTTGGTGCAGTGGCATCGATGGCATCGCCATCAAGTCGGCCCTGCATTCAGTCTACGATAATCAACAAACGTCGATATTTAAAAGCGCCAAAAGTGCAAATTAAAAAGGTATCGCTGTCTGCTATACTTAAACCATTATTGAACGGTTTAGTTATTTCCCAGGAAGTCCAGGATTAAAAGAAAGTATTGGGCCTACCTCATGGCGTCATAGAACCAGCGTCTGCTGCAAAGCTGCAGGCCTGTTTGTTACTAGTGTTTGCTTGTGGGGACGGCTGCTGAATTCAGTGGTATTAACCGGCAATGGAGTGTCCTGCTTGAAGAGACTTTGCTGCTGAACCGGTTAGTGGCAGACTGACCTTTTGTCAGAGCAAACTTGTGGAAGCCTCCTCTGGCCCCAGAGAACCCCACCATGATGTCTGGCCGGTCAGTGAGAGCAGGGGGTATTCGGACAAAGACTGGGATTGTGCATTAGGGGGAGGATGCAGCGGCTTCTGCCACCTTTGTGCAACAAGGGACAGGCCAGTTCACTGACATTCACACAGATTATGATTCAAATGTTCCTCACCTTTAAAGAGGAGATTGCTGAGCTCTATTTCGCTGCAGCAGAATGTGTGATCAAAAGCAGCCATTGCATGAAGAACAGCTCCCCTCTGAGCACCCTGGGAAGGGGCTTCAGCAAATGGCAAACATTGTTACAGCCTGGAGGTGAGACCTCTGAAATTAGGCCTAATAATCTCATCACATCTGCTGTATTAAAGCTGCAGATCAAGCAATATCTACATATGTTTTTTTAATGAAATGTTAATGTATTATAATGTAACATTTTTTTGGTTTCTATAGCAACCATTTACAAAGTTATATCCCCTTCCTCTTCTGAAACAGGCTCTGTTACACCACTTTTTGAGCCTACCCTCTCTCTAGCAGTGCACCAATTATATCTGGTGACTTTGAATCTTTGGTCCTCTTCTGCTGCACTGCTGCCATTTAGTGAACCCCCAAGCTGAATCTTCGCTGATCGATCACAAGAGAACGGATCAATCAGCAACTTAGCTAATTTCTTATCATTGTTCGGATTGTATTCATGCATATAATTTAAAAAAAATAAAAACGGCAAATTGGACTGTTGCTTTGACACCACTCTTTAAATTTACCTTTCCTGCGCTGCATATGCCCTCAAATTGTGATCCAAAGCAGCCATTTCACGAAGAACAGCTCCCCTCTGAATTCCCTCAGAAGGGCCTGCAGCAAAGGTCAAACATTATTTTACAGCCTGGAGGTGAAATCTCAGAGATTGGTCCTAATTATCTCAGCACATCTGATGTATAAAATCCACTCCTTACATTTCCTGCTGAGGAATGTCGTCCATAATTGTTCTACAAATTGTCCTCTGCACCAGCAAACTCAGGCTATAGATCCCATTCGGAAAACGTGTCCCAGCAGGTGACAAGTTGTGACCTACTGTACAGATGCAGCGGCCGTTATCCGACCATTTGTCTAATTGGTTTTCGAGATCGCCCCGAGATCCTTTCAACATTTGCCGCAACAGGCTAATGGCCCATCGGATTAACACAGCATGTGTCCCTCCTGTGTTAATCCTACCGGCGTCTACCTGTCTGTAAGAGAAGCGCAGTAAGAGATAGGGGATAGAGATAGGCTGAATCAGTCACTCTACCTGCGCGCCTCTAACAGGCGATTGTGGGGATTTTGTTTAATTTTAATACTACAGTATTGTAGCAAGGGGTCTCTGGAGCTGAACCGCAGTGATTTTATGTTCGGGGACCCCGTACTTCCTAAGTTACAGGCCCCATCATGTTAAAATCCTGTGGGTCACGTGGCCGTGGGATTTTAACATTGCAGGAGATACTGGTATCCCATAACGGGGCCTGTATCACGAAAAGTAGGGGGCCCCGAGACTGAAATCAATGTTGTTAAGCTCAGAAGACCCACTGCTCCCGCACACTAGTATCAAACACGCCCCGCCCCCTCCCCTCCCCAAGAAAAAAACATTACCTTAGCGGATAGCTGCTAAGGTAATTGTAACGCTTGGCCTGCCCACAAACCTGACGAGACCCCGGGACTGAGGTGGAAAGGACAAATACCACACACCTAAAAGTAAACGGGGGCACGGCCGGAGGGTGGAAGTGGCGTAGCTGATCCGGGGAACAAAAATAGAAGTAGTTTGGTACTTGCCAAATCTGACGTAGAAGGGTTGGGTACATGAGCTAATGGTCCTGCAGTAGAGAAGGGAGAGTGGTAGAGTGTCCGTAAGCCTGGGTCGAGGAGAGGAGAGAGCTGCGTCGTTGAGGGTCCGTTTGCCGAGTCCAAGGGCTATAGAAGACAGTTTGGTAGAGTGTCCAATAGCCAAGTCCGAGGGGTCCAGAAAGCAGCGTGGTCAAAGTCCAAAGCCAAGATCGAAATCCAGGGAGGTCAGCAGAGAATCCAGGGACAGGAACAGGGACTGAAAGACGAGAGAGCCAAGCAGAAGCAGACAGCACCAAGGTACAGTAGCTATGCAGAGCATTGAGAGAATGGGGAGACCAGACTAAATAGTGGGCAGGGACCTATCAGGGGAAAGGGAGGAGCAGAGGTGCGGTCCAGGGGTTAACCCTGATAGGAGAGAGAAGCCTGGCGGCGGACCTGGTCTAGCTGGTACTGGGGAGCGCGCCAGTGCGTATGACCGCTAGGAGGAGGTGGGACCAGGCTCAGGGCGCCAGGTAAGAGAGGCTTGGGGTCCGTGCGAGCCTGTAAGGATGACACGCGCGACCTGGTAGAGAGAGAGCAGCCGTGGGGGTGACGCCGACTGCAGGGGACCGCCGGCGATTCAGGGCAGCGGTAGAGCAAGGTACAGTAGCGACATCTTTTATTGCACTAAATGCCGGCGGCATGCCGGGATCTACCCCAGCTGCCGCCAGTAATAACCGCGCGCCGCCGCGTTTCCCCACGCACCCCCCCTCCACTTCGCGCGCAATTTACCCCCCCTTCCCGACCCCGAACCCGGCTCCTGCTCTGCCCCTCTGCTTCCCCGCACCCCCGCTTACCTTAATTTGATCTCCAGGGGTGTCGGGGAAGCCTGGGGAAGCCGGGGAAGACGGGGAAGACGGGCGCACATGTGACTGTGACGTCACAGTGCGCCGCCACGCGCCGCGGCTACCCGCTTCCCAGACGCATGCAGCCGGCGGCTTTTACTCGAATAAAAGCTGCCGCTGCTGTAAGGGGATGCCGGGAGCGGGAGTCCCCGCAGCGCGGGACCTTACAGTAATGAAGCTGCTTGCATTTTATTTTCATTCATAGTGTGCGTGAGCAGGGGGTCTCCTGAGCTGAACAAAGTTGATTTCAGCCTCGGGGACCCCCTGCTGAGTGGACGCAAGCTCTGAAGCTACCGCAGATTAAAAAAAACAGACCTAACAACTGAGGCCACTTTGGCTCACATTTTGGGACTCTGCTGACACGTAATGCACCTGCTTCTATTGCATTTAAATTCCCCATTTTTTGTTAAGGTCAGAGACTTGGGATCATGAATTTCTTTTAGGTTACTTGGAGCCAATATGTTTTTGTAACTTTTAGCTTTTTTGTAAACAACAGATGGAACTTTTTGTATGTGTTCCTTAAGAACAGGATAATTCGTTAGAACATTCCAATGCCTAGTGAGAATGATTTTAATTTGTTTGGATGATTGATTGTATACACAACATTGATTCAATCTTAGAATGTGTTTGGGTATTAACCTTTGACCTTTTTCTTATTTGTTAGTCAATTTTTCTTATACCCATCTAACGACATTTTTCTTTCAAGTGCCGACGCTCTTGAAAAAGAATCCTTGATAACATCAGGATAATAAATCTTCTGTAAAAATGTCAAATTCATTCATTCTGCTTGTATCAAAAAGTTCTCATCTGGAGCAATCTAATTTCAGACGACTGAATTGGCTCTACCATCTGTGCAGGCTTAATAATGGTAATCTCGATCAAACCTCAGATATAATATATTATATATACTCGTAAATATCATCTTCAGCCCATGTCAATCCATTGCTGGATGAAGGCCTCCCCAATGATCTTCCACGTACTACTGTTGCAAGCCTCTCTTTTCCACGCTTCTCCAAATAATTTTCTGATTTCATCCTCCCATCTTATTTTTAGTCGTCGTCTTTGACTTTTGATACCCCTTTGAATCCAGTCTAGTACAATATTTGTCCAATGATGGTAATTTATTCTTGCGATATGTCCAACCCACTGCCATTTTAATTTATTCACCTTTGTGATAATGTCACAAAATTTTGTTTGGTTTCAACCCCATTCATTCTTTTTTCCTATCTCTTTGGATAATACCCAGCATACAGTACATCTTTCCATACTTTCTTGAGTTTTCTGAAGCTTCTGAATTGTGTTTGCATTTAGGGTCCAAATTTCACATCCATACTGCTGCGGCCAAGTTTATTCGAGCATTTGCCCGTTCTTGGCCGCAGCAGTAGCCTGGCGCGCGCCCGAATGTGACGGGCGCGCGCCGAAGCAACGGAAGAGCGCCCTCCGATCGGGGCGCTCTCCCTACCGCTACCGGGTCCGCCGGGTCCCCCGGAACCCCCTGCCGCCGTCCCGCAGATCGCGGGACACCAGGGCTCCCTCGTGGAGCCCTGGACGCGCGTGCAGGGGGCGCAGGCTCCCGAAGACGCGTGACCGCGCGTCTATGACGCGCGGCACGCCGAGGGGCAGCCATAAGCAAGCCGGGAAATATCCCGGCTTGCGGTACCGGCCACACTTTAATAAAGTGTGTCGGTAGTGTACATATACAGGCAGGATACACTGGTCAAACACTTTTCTTTTCAAGCAGTGGAAAGTTCTCTCGTAAGATTGTTTTGTTTCTTCCAAATGCGGTTCATCCTACATTCATTCTCCTATTGATTTCATTTGAAAGGTTCACATCTATTGATATTTACTGACCCAAGGTTGGCATGGTCTTCGGCCTATTCTAGTCTTTGTGGAGTTGACACATTTGTTGAACATCACTTTAGTCTTGCTGAGACTCAGATGGAGGCCCATCTTTTCTGATTTGCTGCTCAGGTCTTCTGGACTTGTGACAAAATTACCTCCATAACTCCAGCTTCCACTCCACTCATACAAAACGAGCCATCATACACAGCCAGGCTATAAGATATCACTGCATATGCTCTGACACTAAAAGTAGAAACAGGCACCTCCTAACACTCACTGAATCATTCAGACAGAAGGGATACAAGCCAAAGACTATTGCCACAACATTCACAACTACACTTAAAGCCCCACGAGAACACCTACTCCAATAAAAGAAGAAAAAAAACAACCACGTACATACCACTAGTGGCCACATATAACCCTGCCCTAGAGGGAATACAAAAAATAATCAAATATCTGCAACCCATGCTGACAGCGGAAGAAACATTAAAAGACATCTTCCCCAAACCTCACATTCTTGCATTCCGGCAACCACCAAACCTCAGACAAAGGTTAGTCAATAGAAAACTTCCTAATGAACTCTAGGATGCTGAGAATGGCACAAGATCATGCAACAACACACACTGCAAACTTTGCACACATACAGTGTTATATAACAATATCCCACAGCCAGTCACAAACATAGAACATTCAATGTTAAAGCTGTTTTTTTTTAATAAATCCGTTCTGTACTATGAGAATTTTTTATGTAGTTTAATGTAACAAGCCTTTTTTGTTTCTATAGCAACCATTTACAAAGTCACATCCCCTTCCTCTTTTGAAACAGGCTCTAGCACACCCCTTTTTGAGCCCTGTCCTTTCTCTAGCAGTGCAGAGCTCAATTGTATCTAGTGACTGCCTGGTCACATGATCTTCCCCACAGAACTTTGTCCCATTAAAGGTATCACCTAATACTGAAGTACTCATTTACTCTGCACTAAATTGTTCTGGAATTTTCCTTTTCTTCTAGCTGCAATGATTTTCTCTACTTCTTCTTTCATGTTTTCAGTTGTAATTCCATTTTACCCTAAGGTCTTTCTAATCTTCATTGATTTATCACCTTTGCAAATTCAGGGAGGATTCAATGTACATAATTTGTGATTTCTTCATGCTCTTCCTCTGCTGAATTATGTCCTGTGTTATCTGTGTTCCTATACAATTTAATGTAGATGTCCTCAACTCTCTTTATGTTAAATGTAGTCTTTTATTATTAATCCATTGTCTTGTTTGAGTGTGCTGATTTGCTTCTTCCCAATCATAAGTCACTGCTTTGTCTTCACTAGGCTTTTGTTATCTTCGATAGTCTTCTTCACTATATAACAAGTTACACTTACTTACATCTTCAATTATACACTTGCGGATTATTTTGCACAGCTCTGCATATTCAGTTATTGTTCTTGTATCTTGGAATTGTTTAATTTCTTGTTTTTTTAGCAACTGCTTTGTCTCATTTGATATTTTTTATTTTGTTTTTTTGTTACCGATTGCCCCAGTTTTTTCTGTGCTTTCAACTACAATCTTCATTATTGTTTGCTAAAGTATCCCCATGTACTTCAAGCAAGCTGAAGCGAACGTTCAGCTCTAGTTTAAATTCTCTGCCATTATTCTTGAGGTTCTTGATGTTGATTGCTTTTGTCTTCTTTTTAATCATTTTTTTTCTTTCCATCTTCACATTCAGATGTAATTTGCAGTGAACCAATGGTTATGGACTGTGCAGTCTTCAATTTCATGTTTCCTGATAGCTAGGATATAGTCAATTTCATTCTCGATTGCATTGTGTCCACTCCATGTTCCTTTTTCTATTTTAATTCTTCTTGAAGAATGATTTCATGATGTAGAAGTTTTTGCATTCGGCAAATTCTACCAATTTGTTCCCATGTTAATTTCTGTTGCCATAACCATACTTACGAACTGATGCTTCGTCTTTCTCCTAGGCACCAATCTTTGCATCAACATCTCTCATGTTGATCTTGAGGTGACAATTTCCTTTGTTAAGTTGGTTGATTTCATGGTAGAAGTACTACAATTCATTGCCCATATAACTTGATGTTGGGGAATAAACTTGTATAATTCTTCTCTTTCCGATAAACCTTTCTACTCTACTATGTTGTTTCTACATCTGATGAAGCCTACTCCAACAATTTTTTCATTTTCTATACCTCTGTAATATAATATAATAGGTGCCTGCTTTTGTACTCAATGAAGCCTTCATTTTCTACATCCTTCCCTAAGGTCAACAATATTTAATTTAATCTTTTTGTGTTCTAGTTCTTGCAGTGCTACTTCACTGGAGAGAGTCCAGAAGTTGTAGATAGCCAGACTAGGGTTTAAGTTACAGCTCTGTTTAACCTTTGGGGATTCTTAGCATCCTCTGCCTTCATATCTTTTTCCTGCACGATGTGAAGCCCAGGGATAATTCGGCCTCCAGAGAATGAGGGCCATTGCTTTTCAGTGTTTTCGATATTTAGGAGTTGAAGTCTTACTTGCCATGCTGGATTAATTTGCATGTTGGCAATTACCTTTCCCGCATTAGCTGATTATATTGTTCAAGCTTTTATAGTATAGTTGAACCTATTTGCCAAAGAGCCACTATGCATCTTTTTGAACACCTGTTGCCACTTTCCCGCCACTTTGAGGCAGTGAGATAAGGATTTGAGGGAAGGATAGCTATCCTAACCCTTGGAGAAGCTTTGTGAAGCGAAATGCATAGGCTTAATTCTAAGGACTGTCGATGGATCTCTGGGAGCATAGAGCAAACAGCTGAAATCCGTATTACAGCCGTGTGAGTGCACAAGCTTTGTACAGTTCTAAGACGTCATCAGGAGCAGACGAGGAGGAAAAGATCTGCATACCATGTGGTTGAGACCACACCACGGAAACAACGTGGCGTCAAGTAACTTATGCTGTATCTCTGTGCTGGCATGTGTCCCTCATGCCTGTTATTACTGCCAAATTGGAAGTGGCTTTCCATTTTTTGCGGACTTAATCTTCTAAAAGTACTTTACTATGTTCTGTTTCTGAATGTATTCTTTAGAACTTTTTCCATCGAAAGACTTGGTGATTTGAAGCCTCATTTAGCTGCTCGCCACCCACTTCTCACCGGAGTCTTTAATTTACTCACTTACTGTGACTATATTTACTATATAGAGCAATTTACACTTTTCATCACTAAGGTAGACCTCACTATATGGTTCTCTTCCTATTCACCAGATGTACTTGGGTCATTGTTTGAACATTGTCTTCCTCTTGAGGATCTGGTGTGGGACCTCAGACTTTGAGCTACACTAATAAATAGGGACAGATTGAATGATTCTGTGATTTTGCTGTGAACACTTTATTGCACTGCTTTTTATTGTTATTGGGTGCTTGATCTGTGCCCTTCAATTTTGTGTGTGTGTGTGTGTGTGTGTGTTTGTGTGTGTCTGTATTATATATAAAACGGAAATAGTCGTTGTGTTAGTCCAGTTGCGATAGTGCAGAATAAATGAGTACTTCAGTATTAGGTGATACCTTTTTTTATTTGGACTAACAATTTATGTCATAAGACAAGCTTTTGAGAGTTCTCTTCAAACGGTATCGTATGGTTTATATATATATATATATACAGTGGTCGACAAATCACCCAAAAATCTACTCGCCAAACAAAAAATCTACTTGCCACCTAGTCCCGCCGGCAACCCTGCCCCCAACCCCCAACCCTGCCCTAGTCCCGCCCCCAACCCGCTTTAAAAAAATCAAATAAAATAAATTGAATAAATTCCTAGTAAGAACAACATTCATTTTTGACATAAGTTTATTTATTGTATTTCATTATACTACAATTAGTCCTTGTTACGTGTGTGTGTGTATGTGTGTATGTGTGTGTATGTGTGTGTGATCTTACCTGATCCGCAGTCTAGGTACCTCATTCCCGCAATGTTATATGTTGGAGGTGAGGTGTTTCTTACCTGTCTTCTGGGTTAGGGGGGATTCCGATGTCTCCTGTGTGAAGCTTGAGTCAGATCTGGAAGTAAGCAGTATAGGTTATTTCGGTGTAGATATAGGGCAGTTAAGATATATAGGGTAAGTAAGATATCCAGGTCCAGAGTGTGAGACAGTGTGAGAGAGAGACAGATAGTGGGTGAGAGAGAGAGAGAGAGAGTGACACACAGAGAGAGAGCGACAAAGATAGAGTGACACAGAGAATGAGAGAGAGAGCGACACAGAGAGAGAGCGACACACAGAGAGAGAGAGAGCGACACAGAGAGAGAGCGACACACAGAGAGCGAGAGCGACACACAGAGAGCGAGAGCGACACACAGAGAGCGAGATTGACACACAGAGAGAGAGAGCGACACACAGAGAGAGAGAGAGCATCACACAGAGAGAAAGAGCGACACAGAGAGAGAGACACAGAGAGAGAGAAAGAGAGAGAGTGACACAGAGATAGAGAGCGACAGAGAGAGAGAGAGAGAGCAACACACAGAGAGAGAGCGCGAGCAACACAGAGAGAGAGAGCGACACAGAGACAGACAGAGAGAGAGAGCGACACACAGAGAGAGAGCGACACACAGAGAGAGCGACACAGAGAGAGAGAGAGAGAGCGACACAGAGAGAGAGAGAGAGAGAGAGAGAGCGCGACACAGAGAGAGAGAGAGCGATACACACACAGAGAGAGACACACACACAGAGAGCCACACACACAGAGAGAGAGAGCGACACACACACAGAGAGGGTGAGAGAGAGAGAGACCAAGTCAGTCATCCTACTCTCTCACACACTCTCACACTCTCACACTCTCACACTCTCTCACTCTCACACACCCACTCTGACAGACACACACACACACACACACACACACACACACACACACACACACACACACACACACACACACACACACACACACACACACACACACACACACTCTGACACACTCTGACACACTCTGACACACACACACACACACACACACACACACTCTGACAGACACACTCACACACTCTCTGACAGACACACACACTGACAGACACACACACACACACACACCCACACACTCTGACAGACACACACACTCACACACTGGCAGACACATACACACACTCTGACAGACACATACACACACTGACAGACACACACACACACACTCTGACAGACACACACACACTCTCACACACACACACACTCTCTCTCACACACACACACTCTGACAGACACACACACTACCAGAAACGGCGCCGGGAGTCCCGCTCACCATCGGAGGTATGTTGGAGTCATCGGGGACTGCGGGCGACATCAGGAGCTTGCGGGAGACATCGGAGGTATGAGGGGGCTGCGGGGGTTTGCGGCGGCTTGCGGGAGACATCGGAGGTTTGAGGTGGCCTGCGGGGGCATACGGCGGCCAATGGGGGTATGCGGGGGCCTGCGATAGCAATTGGGGGTATGCGGCGACCATTGGGGGTATGTGGGGGCATGCGGGGGCCATTGGGGGTAAGCGGGGGG
The DNA here is from genome assembly GCF_040206685.1 of Ascaphus truei. NCBI lineage: Eukaryota > Metazoa > Chordata > Amphibia > Anura > Ascaphidae > Ascaphus > Ascaphus truei. The sequence continues at coordinate 193,775,838 of NC_134483.1, read as the reverse complement.
CATTGGGAGGTATGCGGGGGCCATTGGGTCTATGCGGGGGCCTGCGGAGGCACTCTCTGGCTGCTACTGGGAGGAGGAATGTGCTCAGAGAGGCGGGGGAGGAGGGAGAGCACTGCTCAGGGAGCCGGAGGAGGGATAAGCTCCTGCAACAACATGAACCTGCCTCCGGCTTTTTTTTTTTTCCTCCAGCGCAAGTGGGGGAAATTAAACAGCAGCGTGAGCCGGGAAAAATGTAAAAAAAACCCCACGTGTGCTGCTTGGGCCAATAGGAGCTCGCCACGGTGTTAAATGCACTCGCCCGGGGCGTGCAGATGTATAGGTTTGTCGAACACTGTATGTATATATATATATATATAATGACTTAAAGCAGTGATAGTAGCATCCTGGAAGCTACTATAACTCTAAGTCATTAAAATTACCTTTTTTCCTACTCATTGAATTCTTTCAATTTGTGGTGTGCTTGACTCATTTTCCATTATAATGTTTATTACATGATTAGCAATATAAAATATATAATATATATGAATAATATACACACACAATTGCATCATTTTTTTTACTCTGCATGACTGTGTAAATGTTTGAAGGTGATTTGTTCCGAGTTAGGGGAGGGCAGCGTTAGCGCAATATTATAATGAGCTTTATCAAAATTTGCTCCTATAACTAGTGCAGTTGTCCACTTTCTTTGCACCAAATAAATCTGACAGGTTTAATTGGGATTAGTCTCTGTTCCAAAGACATGTATGCCAAATGTAAGAAGCAAAGTTGGAAAGATTCATTCATATGTTACACATTAATGAAGAAGCACTTATTTGCGCCGTGTTTGGAGAAAATTGCAGTGTTTTTTATACATAACCCCCAAGACTTATATAACAGCTTCGCCTAATTAACTGATGTCTGTGTAGCTCGTTTGTTGTAGCATTTATAGCTGCTTTATCACTTGCGTTTTTTTTTCTCCAGTGGTATAAAGTATGCGTGGATCTGCATTTTTGCACAGTTTGATCAATTGGGGTAAACTAATTTTCTTTAATTTCACTTTGAAAATAAAAGTGAACACAAGTTGTGATGCAGCTACTTAGCTCAAAATTGATTACATGCCCAAACCTTTTCTATAACTGCTACTCAATAACTGAATTAATCTTAATTATGAGAATATTTATTATCAACAAATGAACTGAAAATGGGATCGTGAAAAAGCATGCACAATTGAAATGTGTTGTGCTGAATATACCGGAATTTTTTTTATATTTATGTTACAATTGTATTATATCATTACATTGTAACTGATTCTTTTCTGTTACAAACAGATTATAGCAAATCATCACATGCAGTCTATTTCCTTTGCATCTGGTGGTGACCCGGTAAGTCATTCTTTTGTTTTACAGTGTAATATTTTTACTATTGTTAGATTGTAACTCACTCTCAGGATGTCCCACAGTTCCTTTTGTGTTCTACACTATCTTATTCATTATTATTGCCCTTAGTTTGCTCCGGGTACATGCCAGAAAGACAACAAAATTACATGATTTTCTGCAAGCAATTTTGCTTCTTAATAAAGTGACAGTGTATATATATATATATATATATATATATATATATATATATATATATATATATATATATATTTTTTTTTTAAATATGCTATTAGCTGAATCGCGTTGATTTCAGTTCCAGGAAACCCTGAGACCCCAACCCCCCCACCCCCCTGCTTCCTGTTAAAAAAAAAATAATTAAAAATGCTGATTGGACAGCTCCTTGGTGTTAGATTCTGGTAAGATAGGCAGAATATAGTGCACAGATCTCTGATATTTATTTATCACATGTTTTACAAGGAAGTGATACATTGAAAGTTACCTCTTGTTTTCAAGCATGTCCTGGGCACAGAGTTATGATAAGAATACATTGTTACAAATACATGGTTACATTAAATGAACAGTGCAGAGTCCTGAGTTACCTCTCGTTTTCAAGTATGTCCTGGGGGTATTAGGTGATACTTTTTATATTTGGACTAACAATTTATGTCATAGAACAAGCTTTTGAGAGTTCTCCTCTCTTGCTCAGGTCAGAAATACTGATTAACAAAGGAATCTATGGCTAAAACAAGCAGAAAAAAAAGAAAACAGAGATAAGATAGGGTGAGAAAGTGGTGTTTGAAGACATGCAAGGGTCTGGACTAACACGGCTATTTTCGTTTTATTCTTAAATGAACAGGGGATATAGAAACATTAGACCGGGATTCACAAAGCTCAGTTAAAGGGCATAGGAGCTCGATTGTGCATTAACTGCTATTGACTTGGATGGTAGGTATCGCTGGAGATTAGGGAATTTAGGCACTGATGGATGGATAGAAAAATAATTTTGGTGTCCTGTGTACATTATTAATTTTCTGAGTTTGTGTGTGTTGATTTAGGTACTGCCCACCAGGGGGAGATGTTCTCTTACAAATGAGAATGCATGGACTATATGGTCAGAGATAGAGAGAACAGAGAGGAGAAAAGATAACAGAGCATGTTAGGGTATCCAGACAATAGTGTGTTCAATGCAGTCTTACTCAGAAAGCAGCTTTACCTGCAACTTGTGTAGTAAGCCCATTTACTTCAGAAGGATTTACAATATTTAGTGTGGCTATAGTAAAGCCTTTTAAAGTTGAGCCACAGAGTTAAGCAGAATTCTGCTTAGCAGATATTGAGTGCTAGGGAACTACACTTCAATCTTTGGGCAAGTGTAAACCATATTCAGAAAGTAATAAGACTTGGTGTTTTTTTACCCAATAGTCAGTGTGACAGACAAATCCTGTTGCTTAGAGTACAAATCAGAAATCCACATGTCAAAGCTAGTAACGGGGATAAGGGAGGGGAAATTAGATCATCAATGACCATTGTTGTGCTATGCATTGGGTTAGTAAGGTATTAGCAAGTTAAAAAAATCATACATAGGAGCTTTTCTTATAAACTTCCGATTTTTATAAGTATGGGAAAGTAGAGTCCATTTTCCAATAGTAACCACTTTCTCTCATTATTTAATAATTATATATATTGTTTATGTTTTCTTTGATATATAAAGTAGCACTGGATAGTGAAGATGTTCAAATTTGTCACAAAAGTATGCGAACCAGCTGAAATGTTGCAAAATAAATTTGCTAAATATTAACAGTCAATGTATAAGGTCACGTGACCCTTTAGTCATTTTCTCTATATTTCGGTTGAAAAGGGAGTAAGATCCGGCAAAATGGGTAAACTTTTGAGAAAATGTTCCCAAACCGCAAAATTAGATTTTTTTTATTTTTTTTGTTTAAAAGCTGTTTTGAAGACATTTGCAAATCTGTGACGTATAACACTAACACAGTTTTGGGGATGTTTGTGTATAGTTCCACCTTCTTAGTATACTAAGGGGCCTATTCTATAAGCCTCGATAACCCACTTATCAAGGCCTTTTCGGCCAAAATGCCTACTGCTATTCTGTAAGCCTTGATATGTGGGCGATAAAGGCATAAATCGCCAGTTTTTGCAGCCGTCCAAAACACATTGCCGGGTATGGGGCGATAAGCCCTTTTTCCGCAGGTTTTGAAATTCGTGCAATTCTAGTAGCCTCGATTAGCTTATTGAGGCGAATCACAGCTCTGGAATGGCGAGTTTCTCCTAAAATCCTCACGGCAGGAAAAGTTGGCGTGAAGTGGGGAGAAGCTGCTGAGAAGGCGGCGAGAGTGGACTTAGAAAAAAAAAAGATTTTTTTCCTGCATAGGATTGACGCCGGGAGTCTCCGGAGCTGATACCCATTAATATCAGCACTGGAGACCCCTGACATGAATCCCATGCAATAAAAATGCATTTACAGGCAACTTCATTACCTTAGTGTGCAAACCGTTAAAGCAATGAAGGGATTATCTACCAGTGCCATGTTTATTGTGGGTAGAGGGGGTGGGTGAAACTGGTATTTGGCCCTTGGTGGGTTTTTAGGCCTTGCGGGGGATTGCGTGTGGAGTTAACCCCTTCATTACCGTAGCAGTTAATACCACTAAGGTAATGAAGGGGTTAACCCCTCCCGCAACCACCCGGTAGGCCTAAACATCCATCCTGGGGGCTACTACCCCCTTCAACCAATCCCTCTACCCACAATAAACAAAAATATACACAACAACCCTACTACCCACCTCCTCTACCCCCAACACATACAGTGCAGTATGGGCAAAATAACTATTATCCACATATGGATAATAGCACATAGATAATAGCAATGGATAATACAATTTGCCCATCCATTTGCACACATGGATAATAGCAATTTGCCCATTCAATATCAAACATTAGCCAGCATAAATAAAATAAATAAAACTTTCTACTTACCCCTGCTATCATGAAGGGCATCCTCATCAAAATACTCCAGGTCCATGTCCTTCGTGGGCAGCAAGAGTACATGAAAAAATACAATCTAATGGCCCCTAACCCCTTAATCACCTTAGTGATTAATAACTGCTATAGAAACTAAGGGGTTAACCCCCGTCCCCTGCTACACACTTGGGAGGCCTAACCACCCACCCCGGCCCCACCGATTGGCACAGTGGTATATCATACCCATATAATATGGGCATGATAAGCCACTATAGCACTCAATGGTCAACCTAAAAAATATCATTAAGGCCAAAAATATACCATAATAAAAGAAATACACAAGCATCTAAACACCCCAACAAATAAAGAATTAAAAAAGCCTAATAGTACACATGAATAACACTTATCTATCACCAAAACAGCAAAAGAATACAAATTATGTTATTCCAAAACATAAGAATAAAATTAAATAAACACCTATCCACCCAATTCAAGAAATAAAAGCACTAGCCAACAAATAATTAAATTAAAAACAAGTCATCCAAATTCCAAACAATTTTATCAAAACAATAAACAGAAATAGAAAAAATTGCAATCAATTCAAAACAAGCATTTGCCAAAAAATGCATTGCCTGTCGTATTTATCTGTACACGATTAATACATTAGCAGTCAATGGGCAATCACAAACATAAAAATAACTAAATACAATTAAAAAAAAAAGAGAAAAGACATTTACATACATTCAATATTTTACTTCTCTTTAGAAGTCTTCACCCTCCGAATCTCGGCTATCAGGAAGCTCTCGACCCGCAACGTCATCTCCCGCAATCCGTCTCCATCCTTCTTGAACAGCATCAGGTAAAAAAAAAAAAATCTTCTTTCTTTGATCTTCTTTGACCATTTTCTATCTTGATCTGTCATTATTTTCTTCTTTTCTTTAATCTTCTTTCTTTCAATCCAAAACCCCATGTTAAATCCACAACGGATGTTGTCCCGTCGTCTTCTTGAGCTAAAATGAGACTGAACAGATCTTAAATAGGGCCTGTGATGTCACATTTTAGGGTCAAATGTTACAGCTCCAATCCAATTGGACGCTGTATCATGTGCCCACCTCTTTTTTTTTTTTTTAAAGGATGTGATGTCATCTCCAAGGGAGGTATGTCATATCTTTAAAACCACATGTCTCGTATCACATGGTATTACAGCCAATCGGATTGAAGACAATCCCATTGGTTCCTGTACCATGTGATATGTCACATTAGTTAAACAGGATGTGACATCACTTTAAGGCATGATGTCACATCCTTTAAACTAAAGTATCATAACACATGGTACAGGAACCAATTGGGTTGTCTTGGAGATTACGTCACATCCTTAAAAAAAAAAAAGAGGCGGGCTCATGATACAGCATCCAATCGGATTGGAGCTGTACCATCTGACTCTAAAATGTGACATCACATTTTAGCTCAAGATGACAACAGGACAACATCCATTGTGGATTTAACATGGGGTTTTGGATTGAAAGAAAAAAGATTAAAGAAAAGAAGAAATTAATGACAGATGAAGATAGAAGATGGTCAAAGAAGATCAAAGAAAGAAGATTTTTTTTTACCTGATGCTGTTCTTTAAGGAGGATGGAGACGGATTGTGGGTGATGACATCACGGGTCGAGAGCTTCCTGATAGCCGAGATTCGGAGGGTGAACACTTCTAAAGGTAAGTCAAATATTGAATGTATGTAAATGTCTTTTTTCAGGTTTTTTGATTGTATTTAGTTATTTTTATGTTTTTCATTGCCCATTGACTGCCAATGTATAAATACTGTCACAGATAAATACAGTGACAGGCAATGCATTCTTTGGCAAATACTTGTTTTGTATTGATTGGTATTTTTTCTGTTTATTGTTTTGATAAAATTGTTTGGAATTTGGATGGCTTGTTTTTAGTACATTTGTGGATTGGCTAGCTGTTTTATTTCTTGATTTGTTTTGTTGGTTTGGTGTTTCTTTAATTGTATTCTATTACTTTGGTATACTATAATTTTTATTCTTTAACGGTTTTGGTGTCAGAATAATTTTATTGATGTGTAGTTGAGGCTTTTTAGTTCTATTATTGTTGTGGTGTTTATTTGCTTGTTTGTTTATTTATTTAATCATTGTGTATTGTTGTGCTTGATGGTTTTAATAGGTTGGCCATTGACTGCTATAGTGGCTTATCATACCCATATTAAATGGGTATGATATACCACTGCTGTACCAATCAATGGGTAGAGGGTGGGTATAGTGGCCCTTGGGTGGGTGGTTAGGCCTCCCGGGTGGGTAGCAGGGGAGGGGGATGTTAACCCCTTAAATTAGTATAGCGTTATTAATTGCTAAGGTGATTATGGGGTATGGGGCCATTAGATTGTATTTTTTCATGTACTCTTGCTGCCCACAGAGGACATGGACCTGGAGTATGCTGATGAGGACGCCCATCATCATGTCAGGGGTAAGTAGAAAGTTCTATTTACTTTATTTATGCTGGCTGTTAATGTTTGATTTTGAATGGACAAATGAGCTACTATCCATATGTGGATAAAAGTAATTTTGCCCATTACTGTATGTGTTGGGGGGGGGGGGTGTTAACCCCTCATTACCTTAGCGGTATCAACTGCTACGGTAATGAAGGGGATAACTCCACCCGCAACCCCCCCAAAAGGCCTAAACAGCCACCAAGGGCCAAATACCACCTTCACCCACCCCCACTACCCACTAAGGTAATGAAGCTGTTTTAATAACATTTTTAATACTAGTGTACGTGAGCAGGTGGTCTCCGGAGCACAATCGCGTTGATTTGAGGTCTGGGGAACCCCTACTTCCCGAGACACAGGCCCCGTTATGGTGTGTCGGTATCTCCTATGCATTTAATTCCCACGGTCACGTGACACGAGACATTTAAATGCTTAGGAGATACCAGCACCCCATAACAGGGCCTTTATCTTGGGTAGCAAGGGGTCCCTGGACCTGAAATCAATGCGGTTCTGCTCCGGAGACCCCCTGCTCACATACACTAGTATTAAAAAATGTATTAAAAATCTTGCGATCACTGGCGAGATATGCGCAGAGAGAGGCAGCTCTCTCTGCAGCTGGGACAAATCGCCAGGTGAGCCCTTTTGAGAGAGGCGATCATCACATCGCTGGCTACTCGCCCGTTTTGGGCAGTTTGCCATCACATGTAACTGAGGCTTTCTGAATACTGTGATAGCAACGCTCCAAAAAAATGGCGGCGCAACTGGCCCAGCGATTTTTTTATGAAGCCTTATAGAATAGGCCCCAAGAGTTTGTAAGTGTAAGTTGCTATAAAAAAAAAAAAGTATAATTAGTAGATTCCCTTTGCATCTATGTCTCCTAATATTGTAACAACATGAAATAAAACTATTGGCATTTAGACTAACGTTTTACTACTTTATTGCCCATTAGGATGCAACAGACTACGTTGCTTATGTAGCAAAAGATCCTGTTAATCGTAGAGGTAAGACTCTTCTATTGTTAACTTAGCCTCTTTAGAAGCATGTGTTGACATGAATTTTAGAAGATGCAATGTATTGCAGATAATTTAATCTAGTACCCAAAAAAAGGCACCAATTTAAACAAGATGGTACAGATATAATAGATGTAGCTGGTGGCTGCTTTTCAAATTATAGACTGCAGTTTTTTTTATCTTTCCACATTTAAATGAGATATGATTTCATTAGATGCCATGCTGGAACACACCTTACTGCCCCATCCAAATGAATGGGCTTAAAGGGCTATATTTACTAAGCAGAGGTACTCCAGAAGAATTCCGTGCAGGAAGACACCTTATAGTCTTATAGAGGGGTCTGTAAAAGGCCATATTTACTAAGCAGTGCTTTAAGGCATCTCATGGTTAATAACTATGGTTCATTATCCATAATAGATACAAGTGGCACTTATTCCGTTTTGAGCTAGGGCCCAGATCCACAAACCTTTGTTAAATCAGGCCTGTGACCTTACCTAAAACAAAGCTAATTATAAACAACAGCCATACTATATCTTATTAGCATAAGCTTAACATCATGTTATTGTAGCATAACGTTGTGTACATCCTCCAATAACTTGACGTGACACACAACTTAGCATTACTCTGATCCAGACTTTCTAATAGGTCTATAGCTCAAGTTGAGAAAGAGCAGAGGAAAATAACGCCAGGAAATAGTGCTATGTCAGTAAAATCATACCTTAAACATAACTGTGGTTTTACACGCATGCAGGCGTGTAAATACTGTATATCTGGATAGATGTACAGGTAACACCACATTAAGTTAGGTTAACGTTCCATTAGGTGACTTAACAGAGCTTTGTGGATCTTGTGTAACGATTCATAGTTATCATTTTCTCAGATAGAATAATATTCCATGTTGGCTCATAAAAAGGGAACAAAAGAGGGTAACGTCTCAATTAGTTGAGATCTGAATGCATGCACCATATAGATATGCTTTAGTTCACGAACATGATGATATGTTTTCTGCATGTGTGTTAGTACCTAGCCTTTCTGTCACACTTGTATCCATTGCTCTTCTACCCCTGAAATTTTCCTTAATCTTTGCCCGTATTTCTGGAACTCCCCAATGTTTGCCTAGCACACCCTTTTCCTGTATTAGAGTCTCACCTGAAAACCCTCCATCTCAATAAAGCTTTTCTATTGTCTAGGCACACCCTCTATACTGTACATGTATTTACTTAATCTCTTCGACATAAACTATAATCATAATGCATTAATCTTTATATCTGAAAGACACTTCATAAATTGCAAGCTTTTCATTCTGGCCCTTAATCCCTTACTCATGATGTTGACTTCCATGTCAGGTGTTTTTATTCTAATAGTGTATAAGTATTCTCTGTATTTTAATTTGTCTGTATGTTACAATGGAACATTTCTCATGTGCGTCAACCATTGTTTCCACTATCATAACTCTTTTCTACTAATACATGGCTTGATACAGATTAGATAATCCAGGGATGGGAAAGGGGAAAAAGGGAGGGGTAGGGGATGCTCCCGCATCAGCAGGTAAGTGAGTAGTTAGTAGTATGTCAGGCAAAATGCCGGTGCAAAAGAGGAAAAATATAACTGAAAAAAAGAGAGAAAAAGATCCTCCTTGAATGCACTCGGATAGGCCAGTGATTGATGATAATGAGTGTATTTAAAAACCTTTTAATCACAAGAGAAGGTTTAAAACAGGATTGTATAGAGGGGCATGGTATATATAATCCAAGGCCAGCCCCTAATAGGCAAACCAAACAAAATCGTCCTCACTTGAGAGGAGATGTAAGTATAACAACACCTTAATGTGGAACTGTGTCGCTCAGACAATCCCCATTACTATAATACCAGAATAGACGGCCCATAAGCCATATGGAAATCCTTTTATCAATAATTCAATGAACCTAAAATGGTATAGGTCATTGAAGCTAAGTCTGGAAGGGTGATTATCTTACACCGAATGGACAGATGGTATATATCTGGATGATGTCCCTAGTCCACTTAAGCGGTGTGTACAACAAATAAACAAAACATGGTGAAAACAATAACAACGCAACAAAGATGATCATCATAAAAATGGAAACTCAACCACCATATGCATGTAGTAGTGGGATGCGTAGCTGAATAGTGTGTAAGCTCTGCAAAGGGCAAGCACAAAGTGTGCTAACGGAAACGCCCTGAGGCACGGTTCGAAGACCGTATCCAGTTATAGCCTCATGCATGTAGTAGTGGGATGCGTAGCTGAATAGTGTGTGAGCTCTGCAGAGGGCAAGCACAAAGTGTGCTAACGGAGAACGCCCTGAGGCACGGTTCAAAGACCGTATCCAGTTATAGCCTCTGTGTACTGATTGATGTTTAATGCAGAGATCAAAATCACAGGTAGCCTCTCTAGAGTCCGGTAATAAACACTAATCAGACCTAATAATTATAAGTTACTGATAGGTACACGGGGTAAGGAACAGCCTGACTCATAAATCATATTGAGTCTCCCTCTAAGCAGATAAATATCATATATAGATTGCTAGGGCTGATCATGGTCAGTGACCAGTACCCCTGATTACACCTCCCTCCCTTATGTGCATATATTATGCTGGTGACCTGAATGGTAGCTATGGTAAAAATGGAAACATAGCAAACATAATGATGCACAATAGAATATCAGGACATAAAAGTGTCTCAGGTCCTGATAGGGGTGCTACTTAGCTCATGGGTGCATATAGAAGCCATTACACCATCGTAGGTAGAAGGGAACGGCTACAGGATACCATGGGAGGGGTGTTCCGGTCTCGAGGCAGCAGCTACAGCCGCGGAGGCGCCATCTTGGATGCGGTGACGTCACCACGCTCGTAGTCACCTGACGCACGTCTCATGCATATGGTGGTTGAGTTTCCATTTTTATGATGATCATCTTTGTTGCGTTGTTATTGTTTTCACCATGTTTTGTTTATTTGTTGTACACACCGCTTAAGTGGACTAGGGACATCATCCAGATATATACCATCTGTCCATTCAGTGTAAGATAATCACCCTTCCAGACTTAGCTTCAATGACCTATACCATTTTAGGTTCATTGAATTATTGATAAAAGGATTTCCATATGGCTTATGGGCCGTCTATTCTGGTATTATAGTAATGGGGATTGTCTGAGCGACACAGTTCCACATTAAGGTGTTGTTATACTTACATCTCCTCTCAAGTGAGGACGATTTTGTTTGGTTTGCCTATTAGGGGCTGGCCTTGGATTATATATACCATGCCCCTCTATACAATCCTGTTTTAAACCTTCTCTTGTGATTAAAAGGTTTTTAAATACACTCATTATCATCAATCACTGGCCTATCCGAGTGCATTCAAGGAGGATCTTTTTCTCTCTTTCTTGATACAGATTAGCATGACATCTACTCATTGTTGCTGCTGGGCATTAGTTTTCAGAGCTACAGAAGTGTCATCTTTAGTGATCTTTTTCAATAAAGAGATAAATGTGATATTAGAAGTTTAGGTACAGCAACTACAATTAAGAAATTGTGGTTTGGACCAGGAGAAATCCCCGAATATGAAAGAACACAGTGAGGACATAAATAGGAAGTTACAGGAGATATAAAGATATGCTAATTTTATACCATACAATCAAGATACAGTTACATCTGATCACTTATTTTTCTGTTTGCCGTAGCTTGCCATATACTGGAATGCTGTGACGGTCTGGCCCAAGATGTTATCAGCACTATTGGGCAAGCATTCGAACTACGCTTCAAACAATATTTGCAATGTCCTTCTAAGATTCCTGCATTTCCTGACAGGTAAGTAGCTTTTACATTTGTACAGCTTTTCAACCCATCCTCTTTAAAGCTGCAGTGAATTTACACAGAACACCAAACTCAGCACTCACAGGTCTTTTTGATGAAAGCAAAAATGTGAATTTATTAGATCGACGTGTTGGTCCTGTCCAGGGCCTTTCTCAAGGCACAAGGAAACACTGGAAGGAACGACAATATATGCCACCTCATACTCCAGGCCCGGGAAAAAAAACTGGTCAGGTGTGGGCTCCTAGCATTGCTAGGCAACCAATGTAAACATCAAGCGAAGCACCAACATGAATCGCCAGTATATGACAATTTGTGAGCAAAAAAAGTGATGCTATAAAAACATTTAAATTGTAAGAGGAAAGGAAGCTATATGACTATCTATCTATTGAAGTTATTAGATGCATAAACATATTAAATTAGTTGATGAGTCCATTAAGCTTTAAGCGCTAAAGTAGCGGAGCTTGTCTATGTGACGTGTCATATCCATAGGCTTTTGCACAATGTCTAGTATGTGCATATGCGCACCTATGTAATACCCATGTAATATGCGCACCCATGTAATATGCGCACCCATGGAATACCCATGTAATATGCGCACCCATGTAATACCCATGTAATATGCGCACCCATGGAATACCCATGTAATATGCGCACCCATGTAATACCCATGTAATATGCGCACCCATGTAATACCCATGTAATATGCGCACCCATGTAATACCCATGTAATATGCGCACCCATGTAATACTAGAGGAAGCTCGGAATACTCCTGCCTATTGATAGAATTATTTTGTTTCTCTCATCCTTTATGTGTGATGTATATAAATGGGTGTGCTTATTAGATTATGTATATTAGTTATTGCGAAGGTTTGTCCTAAATTGTTCAAAACATTGACTCGGGAAGAGAAAGGATTCAAAATCAACAATGAATACTTTAATATACTTACTATTTGCAGATTAAGTCATTATTTTTGCCACAAGTCCAGAAAACCTCCTGCAATAAATCAGAGTACTCACCAAAGCAAGTAAGAAGGTGGGTCTCCATATGAACCTGTTACGTTGCTGTCCACAAGTTAGGATACGAAGCTGCAGGGCAGAGGTAGGGAGTGATACGCTGACCTTGGCCTGGGATCAGAGTCTTTGAAATGCATGGGTAGTGATGTCCTGTTTTGGGTCAAGGCAGCTGCAGGTAAGAATGGTCAGGTCACAGTTCCGAAGTCGAGGCAGGCAAAGTATAAGGCAGAGGTCGCATACAAGATCAATAGCAAGGGAGCACACCCAGTATAGCAAAACTTTGCACAGGCACTGGCTGAGAGCAACGGGCAGCTATTTAAAGCCCTGGAGCCGGTGTTGACAATCAGACTCAGGGTGACTTCCTAGTTTGGTGGGCATCTTAGGTAGGGCAAGAGCAACCTGGTCCGGTGGCCGTCTTGGCTGCAGAGCGAATCCTCACAGGTCCTCAGCAAGACCAAAAGGATATTCGACAAATGTGTCAACTTTACAAGAAGCGAAATAAATGGAATAGAACTAGAATAAGTCAGGCAAGTATCAATGAATGGGAAGCTTTCAAATTAGATCAATAGGAAAATAAAGACGGAATAAAGCACATTTGGAATAAACAATCTTGTAAGGGCACCTTTTGCTGTGCCTCAAAAGGAAAGAGTATTCAGCCTGTACTCACATATGAATGTAAAACTTGGACCGTAAATGCAAAGACAATTCAGAAGCTTCAGACAACTGAAAGAAGCATGGAGAGATGTATGGATTTATGCTGGGTATTACTTGAAGAGAGAGAAAAAAGAATGAATGGGTCCGAAGCAAACAAAAGTCACAAGGGGTAATAAATTAAAATTGCACTGGACTGGATATATTGCAAAAAGAAATGACTATCGTTAGACAAAGATGGCACATTACTGGATTCCAAGGGATGTTAATAGACCAAGATGACAAGCAAAAGTAATCAAAACATTTGTTGGAGCAACATGGAGAAGATTGTCATGTAACCGCAGTACCTGGAAGAACATAGGGGAAGCCTTCATCTAGCAGTATATGGACAAGGGATGAATATGATGATTATATATGACAAAGCACTATATGTGGGTGTGTATATATATATATATATATATATATATATATTAGAGGTATCAGTACCGTGTTAGCCGAGCTTTAATAATAAAAAATGAATAAACGATACCGTTCTGTGGCTAACGAAATGCTTTTACGGTGAGGAGTAAAGTATTCAACAGTACAACTGAATGTGGGACAAGACCATGCCAGGACGCAAGATGCAAAACCTGCGAAATGCTCCACACAGCAGGCACAATACAAATACCACACAGGAATCTGGAGTACAAAAATCAACGGAAGGTTCACCTGTTCCTCCAGCAATGTCGTGTACCTCATCATGTGCATGAAATGCCCAGGGGGCTGCTACTACATAGGTGAGATGGGATATGGCCTAAACAAGAGAATGAATCTGCATCGCCACAGCATCACACACGGAACAAGAGACAGTCCTGTCGGCGAACATTTCTCTGACTCTGGCCACAAGATGAACGATCTGAAGGTGGCCATACGGAAAGGCAATCTTAGAACATCGAAAGAGAGACGGTTGCATGAATTATAGTTTATGCAACTGTTCGGGACACTTAGCGTTGGCCTAAACCGAGACCGAAGTTTTATGAGTCACTACTGACATGAGAGACCTCTCTTCCCATGAGTGCTAAAGGCCATGTCCATACATACTGCGCTATATATACAGATTTAGGCCATGTACATACACACAGCTGTCTTTTACACATACAAATACTCTGTAATTCCATCCCTATATTCCGATAGAGACCACATAGTATCTACACACATTTATAGTAATACTACAGCCTCTTACATTTCCTCACCTACCCACACCATTGATATACACTCCCACTCCACACACACCTTTTGTAAAGCAGTGTATACACTGTGGGTTCTTTACCAATTTATATTTACATACATACATACTGTCACGGGAGACTCCTGTGGCGGATAGGACCTCGGTAGCCGGAACAGCGGGAGCAGGTAAGATTGTTGGGGTAACGGGCTGAGGTCGGTGGTAAGCAGCAATTCGGATCGTCGTGGGCAAGCAGGGGTCGGTGGCATGTGGGAAGCAGGATTGTCGTGGCACACGCAGAGGTTCGGCAACAGGAAGACAGGAGCAGGAACTCGGCAGGGGAGCAGGGACAGAGACCAGGGAACAAAGTGGGACAAGCCAGATTATCAGCAAGGGCCTTTAAAGGTACAGAACTCCAACACAGGGCAGAACAGGTACAGGAACAGAAGCTGTGGCATAGGTATAGAGTCTGACTCAAAACAAAGGCAAGGTACTAACAGGAAGCAGAACTATAAGACAGAGAGAGGAGCAACAAGAAGACAGGCAGAGAAACCCCAGAGCAGACAGAAGCAGCAACACACCCGGTGGACAAGGAAAGGAACTATGGCTAGGCAGGATGTCTAGGAGACCCTGGCACATACATACATACATCACTAACATTCAGGGACTATTTAACACCTTAAGTCATAAATCGTATACTACACAGGGGGGGGGGGGGGGTGTTAGGTTTCAGTCATAGATAACATTCCTACAGAATATGCACTGTTTTTAAGTTTAACCTTACTGCTTTATTCAATGTACCATCGCCGGAAGAAGAGATCAGTGTATCTCGAAAGCTCGCACAAATAAAAGCATTTAGTTAGCCACATAACGGTATCGTCTATACATTTTTAATTTTATATAACGGAAATAGCCGTGTTAGTCCAATTGCGATAGTGCAGAATAAATGAGTACTTCAGTATTAGGTGAGACCTTTTTTATTTGGACTAATAATTGATATTATAGGTCAGGCTTTCGTGAGTGTTCCACTCTTTTCCTTGGGTCAGAATAAAGATTCCACTCGAGAATAATGGAAAAAAGCCGATGCACTGCTCATTCACAAAAGGAGATGGGGAATCATGAACAAAAAGGTTTATTGATTTAAAAAACATATCTTAGTGTATTATTTATCCCTGTAAATAAACCCCATATAGAGAAAAACTACAGTTCCTTCCTTAATCTGGGACATAAGATCCTACGTTGTAACAGAGACATCACAATTGGAGTTTAATGTGGGCACACCAAAAGGCAATGAGCAGCGGAAAGTGTGGGTTTGAAAATAAATGCAGGGATTTAAAATGGCCGCCCAACTGACGTGAAAAAACGAATTCTGCAAGTAAAGTCTGTCCCACTGTGTATGACCAGTTGTGCTTACAGGATACACAGAGGAAATAGCACCTCCAAGAGGTCACTGTGAAGAATACGCCTGGAAGGAAAAATGCTGGACATAATGTGTTTTCTGTGTAATATGCCTGGCCACACGAAGCAGTGCCCTTTGAGGAAGGATCGACCCTGCGTGGCCCACAAAAGGACCCGCTGATGTGTTTATGGTGTAACGTACCTGGTCACCCCAAACACTGCCCCTTCAGGCCATATGATGACAATGATGATGATGATGATGAGGACTCCTATGGGGCCCCAAGAAAAGGACAGCCTCAGCAGCTAGAGAAATATTTTTTCCAGCGAGCCAAGCAACTGCGGCAAGGAAAATGCAGAAGTTTTCTTTATAAAGGGCACATTCATTACCACTGATGAGAAAGAGAAAGAATGTGTGCCCAGTACTGCTGATGTATCACAATCTACCCCAGTAAAGAAGAACAAGAAAAAGAAAGCTGGTAGGTTGTGTACACAGGAAGCTATAGAAAATGTTAAAGATGGCTCTGTTATGTCAGAAAGGAACCCAACTGAAAATGCTCTTGAGGAGAACTCTCGAAAGCTTGTCCTATGACATAAATTGATAGTCCAAATAATAAAGGTATCACCTAATACTGAAGAACTAATTTATTCTGCACTATCGCAACTGACTAAACACGGCTATTTCCGTTATATATATATATATATATATATATATATATATATATATATACACACACACACACACGCTAGCAAGAAAAGGTTTCTGAACCCCAATGATAATTACGGAAATGTCAGTTTTTCCATGATAGTTTTCTTGAATCAAAACTAGTCTTTTCTTAAATATCCAATAGAGTTTGTATTACCCAATTCCATGTCTTTTGAAAACAAAATGATGTATGAATTAGACAAACAATGAGTAATTAAGTGTCACAGCATGTGAAAAGTAAGTGAAACGTTGGTTTTATCAGATAAATTAAAGGGAATAATTAGAATCAGGTGTTTAAATAATTAGGTAGAGCTTCATGGGTGAGTTTGGGAGGCCCCACCCTATATAAAGATCAGAATCTTTGTGAGTTTGGTCTTCACCATAGGAGTGTGTGGAATCATGTCATGCCACGATCAAACGAAATCTCAGTCTAGAAAGGGTTTCAAAACCATTTCTAAAGATTTGGGGCTCCACCAATCCAAAGTCAGACAGAGAAATGGAGAAAGTTCAAGACAACAGTCACTCTACTCAGGAGCGGTCATCCTATCAAAATCTCTCCAAGAACAAACTGGCAAATCATCCAGGAAGTCACAAAGAACCACAGAGTAACATCCAAGGATCTGCAGACCACTCTCGCCTTGGCTACTCTGAGCGTTCATGACTCAACTATCAGGAAAAGACTGAACAAGAATGGTGTTCATGGAAGGAAATCAATGCTCTCTAAAAAGAACATTACCGCTAGTCTGATATTCACCAAAGAGTACATAGACAATCTTCAAGACTTCTGGAACAATGTTCTTTGGACAGACGAGTCAAAAGGTAGAACTTTTTGGCCTCAATGAGAAATGTTGTTTGGTGACAACCAAACATTGCGTTTGAACTGAAGAACCTCATCCCAACCGTCAAGCACGGTGGTGGGAGTGTGATGGTCTGGGGCTCCTTTGCTGCCTCAGGACCTGGACGGCTTACCATCATTGACACAACCATGCATTGTATCAGAAGATTCTAGAGGAGAGTGTCAGGCCATCCATCCATGAGCTGAAGCTGAAGCAAAAGTGGGTCATGCAGCAAGACAATAGTCCTAAACATACTGTATGAGCAGATTTACAAAAGAATGGCTGCAGAAGATGAAATCCTGCGTTTTAGAATGGCCTAGACAAAGTCTGGACCTTAACCACATTGAAATGTTGTGGCAGGACCTGAAGCGAGCCGTTCATGCAAGGAAACCTCAAATGTCACTGAGTTGAAGCACTTCTGTAACGAGGAACGGGCCCAAAATCCTCAAAACCGATATTATAGACTGACCAGTAGTTACAGGAAACGCTTAGTTGAAGTCATTGCTGCTCAAGGGGTACTGAATCTAAAGGTTCACATATGGATATTGAATGTTTAATTATTTGTGGATAAATACATGTTGAAAAAGTATCATGTTTTTGTGTCAATTGTTTGATAACGTTATCTTTATCCATTATTAGCAAGCTTAAGCCTATAGGGAACCATGTTTAAAATGGTTTTGAAGCAAAAGGTGGCACTGTGTGCTCATTTGCATGTCATTTCCCAGAATCCCTTGCTGCAGTGGAATTGCTGTGTGCTGGGTGATAATGGTGAAAGGCGGGGTTGCAGACCTGCTAAGACATGCAAATGAGCATACAGTAATATTTCCATTTGCTATATATATATATATATATATATATATATATATATATATATATATATATCACACATTAGTTACTGTGTGCTCATTTGCATGTCTTAGACAGGTCTGCAACCCTGCCTTTCACCATTATCGCCCAACATACAGTGCTTCCACTGTAGCAAGGGATTATAGGAAGTGTGATATATATATATATATAACACACACACACACACACACACACACACACACACACACACACACACACACACACACACACACACACACACACACACACACACACACACACACACACACACACACACACACACTTTCTATATGCCTCTAATTATTCGAATTGTATTTTTTTCCAAAATATTGCAGTAATATACACTATTTATGGCTGGCTCCTCTAGCACTAAAAGGGTTAAGGTAGTACAGAATGGCTGTACTGTAGGTATTGAACGTTACTCCCTTTAGTAGACACGTTTCCTTCTAGAATCAAATGTTACTCATTTATTTTCATAGCAGCACTACTAGCTAACCAATTAATTGAGTCTGTAAACGTATAACAATTAAAGTCTGTTTATATAGCAAATACTTAATATTTGCAAAATGTTCTCACTTTTTTAGACTAAAACAAATTGTCCTACTCCATGATCCTTCAAATAGCAAGTTCAAGTTAGATGTGGAAATAACGGGAATGAGAAATGTAGGCAGAAAGTAATAACTGCAGAACATTTTCAGCCATCAGAATGCATGGCGGCATTTCAGTGCATTTCAGTGGTTCCCAAACCACTTCTCGGAGCCCTGTGCCAGGCCACATTTTTAGGGCTACCAACCAATAGCCTGTTCATATGGAAATTAGGTGCAGATATCTGTGAGAGGAGTATTAGTTTCTCGTAAAATTAGTGTGGACAGTGGTAACCAAAGTGTTATTTGAGAACCACTATAAAATATTTCATACTGATGCTTTAAATGAAAACACGTCTAGTTATAATCACACAGAATTAATTACATTCTGATGTCAACTACAATGAATGTCACAATGGTACAATATATTTACTTTTTGTAGAATGCAAAGTTTAGATGAACCCTTGTGGCCAGAGGAAGATGGGTCAGCAACAGAGCCTCAATATTATAACAGTATTCCAAACAAGATGCCTCCACCAGGAGGAATTATTGACGAAAGACTAAGAACACAGCTTCCAAACCAAGGAAACAACACCCAGGTATGTATTATTAGAAGGAAGCAAATACAAAAGAAAAACATAGAACTAATATGGTTAATGAACAAAACCGAGAAAATGGAAGAAAAAAGAAACAAAGTAAGAAAAAAAAAGATCAAATATACATTTTATAGTAACGGAATAATATTGTAACAAGAAAGACGTGCATCCATTATATTTACCATTAGTTAGATTATAAACTGGGTTCTCTACTCCTATTATACTTAAAGTAATCCATAGGCATGCAACAACAACAACAAAAACAATGGGGCAAAATCTTCAGTCGATTGCATTTCGATTCTTGCATCAATATTTTGCGACAGACTATATGTGAACCCCGCTCAGCATTTGTAACAGATAAAAGGCAGGGTTAACTAGATAACTTGAAGAAGAATGAACTAGACAAGAAAGGAATCCCATTCTAGGGCACTTATATGTTTCATAGTAACTATATGTAATAGGATACACTAAAATATAACTTTAAATCGGTTCCTATTATTACATTACATGTTCGTTTATCCTATTACATATACTTACTAGGAGGCATATGAGTGCTCAAGGCTGGGATTCTGTTCTTGTCTAGTTCATCAATATTTTGCCTATGGTTTAAGCTGTATGCCATATCCAAGAAGGTACCCATCCAATGTTTGCGTAAAAGTTTCTACTGTATCTGCCATCACAGTCTCCAAGTGTAGTAAATTCCACAGTTTCACTGCCATTACAGTCTATATAATTGTTTCTTTGAGTTAAACCTGTTTGTAAATCTAAGACATACGCCACAAAATCTCACAAATATTTTGTTCACAAATTAGCTCATGCCCCCTGCTGGAAACGAGCAAACGTATTACCAAGGTCGACACCTGGTTGAAAAGTCCAGTGAAAGCTTTCAACAAGCTATTAAGCGACAAGGTAAGTTACTTCTGGTAATCAGAAAAGTGCAATCCTCCCTAGTCAAGAATTTTATACCACTCTAAACGGTGTACTCAATTTAAAAACACGGCCTCCTTTTAAGGTTCTAAAGAATTTCAAATTCTCATAATCTGGTAAAAAAAAGTGTTATAGTTTATACCAGTGTTTCCCAATCGGGATTCCGCAGCACCCTGGGGTTCCGTGAGAGGATCAAAAGGGTGCTGCAGGTTTTCCCCAATCTCCCAGAGCAGGGAGAGAGCAGGGCAGTTTCCTCTATCATGATTGGCTGCATTACCCAAGCAGCAGCCAATCAGGAGGAAGTGTCAGGAGCCTGCAGGGTGTGGCCAAGCAGAGAAGGAGGAAGCAGCTTGGGCAATAGAGAAGTGAGGCTGTGCGTCTCTGTCCTGTGTGTATTTGTTCTGTTGCACGTGTGTGTGTTTTTCAGTGATTGTCCTGTTTTGTGTGTGTGTGTGTGTGTGTGTTTTCTGTGACTCTCTGCCCCCTCTGACTCCTGTGACTCCCTGCCCCCTCTGACTCCTGTGACTCCCTGAACCCTCTGACTCCTGTGACTCCCTGTCCCCTCTGACTCCTGTGACTCCCTGTCCCCTCGGACTCCTGTGACTCCCTGAACCCTCTGACTCCTGTGACTCCCTGCCCCCTCTGACTCCTGTGACTCCCTGAACCCTCTGACTCCTGTGACTCCCTGAACCCTCTGACTCCTGTGACTCCCTGTCCCCTCTGACTCCTGTGACTCCCTGTCCCCTCTGACTCCTGTGACTCCCTGCCCCCTCTGACTCCTGTGACTCCCTGTCCACTCTGACTCCAGTGACTCCCTGTCCCCTCTGACTCCAGTGACTCCCTGTCCCCTGTGACTCCCTGTCCCCTCTGACTCCTGTGACTCCCTGTCCCCTCTGACTCCTGTGATTCCCTGTCCCCTCTGACTCCTGTGACTCCCTGCCCCCTCTGACTCCTGTGACTCCCTGTACCCTCTGACTCCTGTGACTCCCTGTCCCCTCTGACTCCTGTGACTCCCTGCCCCCTCTCACTCCTGTAACTCCCTGCCCCCTCTGACTCCAGTGACTCCCTGTCCCCTCTGACTCCTGTGACTCCCTGTCCCCTCTGACTCCTGTGACTCCCTGTCCCCTCTGACTCCTGTGACTCCCTGTCCCCTCTGACTCCTGTGACTTCCTGTCCCCTCTGACTCCTGTGACTCCCTGTCCCCTCTGACTCCTGTGACTCCCTGCCCCCTCTGACTCCTGTGACTCCCTGTACCCTCTGACTCCTGTGACTCCCTGTCCCCTCTGACTCCTGTGACTCCCTGTCCCCTCTGACTCCTGTGCAGGGTTGCCACCTTCAACTGATGGTCAACCCGGAGAAAATGAAAAAAAAAAAATCCCTCAATTGGCGGTGTGCTGCGGCGGCGGCGGCATCTCCCGGCATCCTGCTGCAACTACCCCTCCAACTGCAGTGAACATGGCAGCGCGGCGTCAAATGATCTAGGGTTCAATTCCTGAATGGTATAATATATAAATGTCAAATGACGCCGCGTGGCCATTTTGAAAGGAGCTGCAGAGGAAACACTGAAATTTGAAGGAGAAGAATGCCGGAGATGCCGCCACCGGGAGATTGGTGGGCTAAACCGTAGCCCGGAGGTGAGTACGTCAAACCCGAAGTGGTGGTAACCCTGCTCATATGACTCTCTGCCCATCCTGACTCCTTTGACTCCGTGTCCCCTCTGACTCCTGTGACTCCCTTCCCCCTCTCACTGTCTATCTGTCTCTGACTCCTATGACAGTCTATCTGTCCTGTGTTTTCTGTGACCTGTCCAGTTGTAGGGGTCAGGGCAGGCCAGGACTAGATTTACGTACAGGCCCTCCCCCACCCTGGTGGCATTTTGAGCCCTCCCCCCCCCCCATTTCACACCTCACGAGTCCCCTCTATTTCTCCCCCTCCGTCTCACTCCCTCTTCCTCAGTCACCCCCTCCCATGTATTTTTCTTCCCTGCGTCTCATTCTTACTCACTCACTCCCTTTCCCCCTCTCTCCTCTCACTCAATCCCCCCCCCCCACAAATTACATATAACTCCACTCCCCCAATACATTTTAAAAAGTCCCCCACTCCTTCATTTTAAAAAGCCCCCACTCACCTATTGTAAAAGCCCCCACCCCCAGTACATTTTAAAAAGCCCCCCACTATATATATATATATATATATATATATATGCAAATATAGCTGTATGCTCATCTGCATGTCTTAGGCAGGTCTGCAACCCCGCCTTTCCCCATTATCACCCAGCATACAGCACTTCCACTGCAGCAAGGGATTCTGGGAAATGACATGCAAATGAGCACACAGTGTCACTTTTTGCCTCAATAACCATTTTTAACATGGTTCCCTATAGGCTTAAGCTTGCTGCATGGTCACAGCTTTGAGCACAGCCAGGGTTAAGGTGCATACCCAGAAAACCACCCACAGACAGCTGTTTCGACCTTGATGTTAAAAATGGTTATTGAGGCAAAAAGTGACACTGTGTGCTCATTTGCATGTCATTTCCCAGAATCCCTTGCTGCAGTGGAAGTGCTGTATGCTGGGTGATAATGGGGAAAGGCGGGGTTGCAGACCTGCCTAAGACATGCAGATGAGCATACAGCTATATTTGCATATTTGCTTTCCTGTGGAGGGTTTTTGTCACTTTTTTTACTCACCATAACTTAACTCAGTATTATGGTTTATATATATATATATATATATATATATATATATATATATATATATATGTATGTATGTATGTATGTATGTATGTATGTATGTATGTATGTATGTATGTATGTATGTATGTATGTATGTATGTATGTATGTATATATATATATATATATATGTATACACACACACACACACACACACACACACACACACACACACACACACACACACACACACACACACACACACACACACACACACACACACACACACACACACACACACACACACACACACATAAAATATGTATTGTGGGGGGCTTTTAATTTTTTTTCAATATATATATATAAATATATATATATATATATATATATATATATATATATTTTTTTTTTTATCACTGTGTATTTTTGTCATATTGGAAGTAGCTCTTGGCTCCCTTTGTGTTTTGATATATATATATATATATCATGTTTTGATATATATAGCATGTTTTAGGGACTCTAATTAATATAATTAAGGTCATATATATATATATATATATATATATATATATATATATATATATATATATATATATATATAACCTTAATTATATTAATTAGAGTCCCTAAAACATGCGCAGTTGGTGTGCGGTACAGAGTGGCAACCTGTTGCAAAAGATAGGTATGTCAATCAGTATACATATCAATTAGGAGTATAAACGGTTGTATTACCCTATTCGTGTCTCTAACGGACTCACTGTACACTTGCAGTAAACAAATATATATGCCACGTTCGTCCCCCACATATTGCGCTATATACAAATCATCATGAATCAGAGAGATCCACTATCTCTCATATGGAGTCAAGTAAGTATGATGTATCATGGAGACTTATAGTAATAGTAATAGCAAAACGGAGTTGCTGAAGGAGGAAAATAACAGCGCTATGCAACCTGACATCCACGTTGTGTTGAACTACTCCCGGTGCTGCGGCTCCACCACCGACGTCAAGAGTGACGACACTAAAATCCGATGGACCGTTTCGCGTGCGATCCCCGCTTCATCAGGGTAGGAGGAGTCAATTATCACTCCTACAGGTAAACTATATATACCCTGTGACTGTATGTTCTGTGGCCAATGATTAGAGAATCCTGTATAGAAGTGTGATTGCAACTGAATTGATTGCAGACGCTATTGTTAACCCCCTCATATATTCATTGTATTTATATGGGAGATAAAATGGAGCTAATAGGGAAAGAAGCCCGAAACGGTCCGTCAGATTTGAGTGAATTGTGGAAGGGATGTTTATACTCAGGGAGTATTAACCCCTTGTGGGGCTAACTTGCCTTCCCACATACGGAGTACTCCCTATCCCTCTCTTGTGCACCACCACCAAGATGGTAAACAATCTATTGTATATATACCTTCACACCCTGTGTCCCTTGAGTTGATATTAATAAAACTTTATTATTTGATATTTGGTTCTAAAATTCAATAGAATGGCTTTACGGGATTATTTGTAGCCTTGATAAACACGGTCCCTCCATTTTCTACTGTCCACGAGTGCAAGATTTAAGGGGTTCTTTTGGTTGCAGAATCTTCTATTTTTCTACTTCAGTTTGTGCACCTATATAGTTATATTCCCTTTTTGCACCTTGGGCATTTTTATTACCCATTACATCAATAGGTGAGCGGTTGGCAACTTGATATATACACCCCAAAAACTTTGCAGGAGGCTGACCACATGATTGGAATTACCTACATCACTTTTTTTAAAACTGTAATAGGGATGTGTAATTTAATATAGTCTGTTCAACCTACAAAAAAATGTCCCTGATTAGGGCCTCAAGAGGCTGACACTGCTACCGGTAACAGGATTATCCTGATCAAGATAATTTCACCCTTCAAGCAGCAACACGTGAAAAATGCTATATCTAAAAAAAATGTAAAAAATCAGTTCTGTAGCATTTTTTTAAACTCCTAATACCATTTTTAATGATTTTTTAAAATGTATATTCTTAGATCATTCTTTGGTTGCTACAGCAACCATTTAGAAAGTCATATCCACTTCATCTTTTGAAACACACCTTTTTGAGTTCTGCCCTTTGGCAACAAAGTACCACAAACATATCTGTTGCTGGGTCCAAACAGCAGACTGTCTTTTACTCTGAAAGCTGTAACAATAATGTGTTACACAATGTTACATATCAGTTGCAGCATTTCACAGACTGTAGTACAAAGTTGGAAGGCGGCAAGGGTTTTGACAGGAGCACCAAACAATTGCCATGCCACCTTAGGTAAGAATGTAGAATTATACATTGTCACATGCTTTACATATATTAAAAAATATAAAAACAAAAAGAGGAATGCAGTATTGCTGCTTTAATGTAGCTCAGAGGAGCAAAAAGAAAAAAAATGTTTTTGGCTACCCTTCCCTATAGTTCTGAGAACCATTTATCTTTACTTTACCAGTGTTTCTCCTTTCTTGTTCTTTCACAGCATCTTTAGACATATATAGTCAACCAGAAGGAAAGTCACCGGTAAATCAAACAGGCAATGCACCATCGTATGTCAACACCCAGCACATAAATAAGCAAACTTTGGGTGCACTGCAAAAGTGTGTCGGTACAACATTCTGCGTATCAATGGACAGCACCAAGGATAACAGCCCAAGAAAAGATATATTCGACATGAGTAAGTTATTTGGATAAAAATGATGACTTGTTTTAACAATCTATTCAGATGCAGCAGTCGTTATTCGAACACTTCACGTGTTATATACCTCGGAATACCCATGTCATGGCGCGTGATTTCTTCCAACCGTACCGCCTTTAGACGCGAGTGCAGGCGAGTGCAGGTGAGTGCAGAAAATGGCATTTTAGTGTTCTGGTTTTTAAACACCTGAAATTGACACAGTAGCACCGTAGCACAGTACTGAACACATTACAATTCATTCATTTCATTACACACAAAGAAACAGAATCCATGAAATTCAAACAAAGCAACCGCGATAAACCCGTGTGCCTTGGGCGATTGTCCGGGTTAGTGCCGCGTGGAATACAGCAGAGCACACGAAAACGGCTCCGTGATTTGTTCGAATAACGGCCACTGCATATGTATGATGACAGATACATGGTTACAAATACATAGTGACATTAAGTGAACAGGGTTATACATTATATACAACACATTGTATGCACAGTAAGAGATAAGCGTTGATAAATGTATGTAGAAAAACACCATCACTCCACATACTGACTAGTAACCAGTGCTAAAAAATCCCTGTTGGTAGTAGGGAGATTCAGTTATGGACTCTATAGTGAAGAAGCCTATATATTATATATAAAGAATGAAATGCTGACCGGAGTACACTATAATAGAATGGAGATGGGTTAGTGCCCCAATGAGGTATATTTGGTGTAATTGCTATTGCAGCGGATAAGTCTCTGATAGTCTGCGGCTGGTGCCTACCACAGAGGGTTCAACATCACAGTAATCTGTCTGCAAAGGCTATGTACAGTGTACCAATCATGTCTAAATCAAATGGGATGAATGGCTACTGTGATAGACTGGAGCTTATGATAGTCTAAGGTTAGTGGCTACCATCGAGGGATCCACATCTCAGTTAGCTGTCTACAATAGCTGAACGTGAAACTAATGACAGGTGAAAACACATCACATATACTTAAAATTAAAGTGCTACCAAAACCTCCTAGAGTGATATTGCGATAGTGTATCTCCGTATTAAGTTAAAATCTGAGCTTTTCTGTAGCTGGCGGTTGCAACTTTGGGCCCACATCTTAGTTAACTTGCTATGCTGTTTGTAAGCCGTGCTAGAGAATTGATTGCCTGTATCAGACTGAGACCTGCGTTTCAGTCGTGCTATTGATGTATTAATGACAATGTCATCACAACCCGACGTACGTTTCGTTCTGAAGAGAACTTCTTCAGGGGTGGGCGGGTCTCCGTACATTTATTGTATGCAATTCGGTTGTCATGGTAGTCTGACAGCGTTGATTGGGTAAGATGTCCAAACCCGATTTTAATGCTATACATTGAAGCAGCGGAGAAAATGTCTAGGTGACATACGAAGAAAGATGTTTGTACTTTTATTCTTAGCTGCCTTATTCCCCAAACACTATCTTATAGACTCATGCTGGACTATCAGAGTCCCACCTCAACCTTATATGTGGTTGGGGCACCACAAACCCTACACTGGTTTTGGGCTACCTGGCACTAGCTGGGGCACCCCCCTTAACCTAGGCATTCCCTCAGCTACCTATTCATCCCCGTGCCTCATTCTACTTTCTGGGCTATGCTGAAGCAGAGTACCCTTGTGGTGAGTCTAGGGTACCCTTGTGCGTTTTCAAGGGGAGCTATTGCCGGGACAATGTGCCTACATGTATCCGTGAATCAGGCATGATTCCCGGGTACATTTTTAGGGGAACCGACAACTCCGGACCCCATCTTCCTAGGCACATTCTGACAACAATTCCTCCACAAAACCCCTCTTGAAACCCATACACTAGCAATCCCTGCTCGCTGGCATGCCCGGAAAGGGAAAAAACATAAAATACTTTTATTACGCGTAGTACATTGGAATCATACAATGTTACTGGTCCCAAGAGCTAACTCTCTTGGACCCTTATACACGGATCAAGGGTAACCAAAACAGGCTTAACCTTTATTTGAGAGCCTGGTTACCCCCTACCAACACAATTGTATGTTTGTTTCATCTTCACAAACTCAGCACTGTTTTTGTACCATGCTGCCCACCTATTATTTGTCATTACAACTATGTCAAGTTTTTAAACATCTTTAAAAAATATTGTTGGTATTTTTTGTAGTTGTCACTCTTAGCAAATCTTTATTACCTCAAATGACAAGCAGATCACATACAACAACTTGAGTGCAGCTCTACATATAACAACTAGATTCTCTGTAGTGTACAAACTTCACTTAAATGGCAGTTGTGTGCTTGAAAGCACGTTAGTGAGTCCAGCTGTAACCAAAGCAAGCCACCCCAAATCCTTTATATAAGGACGGAGCTTCAGATTAGGCCTACAGACGGAATACTGATAAAGGAAGTTGTGAAGTGTACTGTTGCGAGCATAGAGAATACCTCGTCACTGAAAAAAAGGAATGAATGGAACGGTCTCCAGGCCGCTGCTTTGGGCATTATAGAAAGAGAATTCAACTTTTCGAAGGTGCAATCTTGGCTACTTTAAATGAAATAAAACTTTTTCCCTTTGCAAAGGACATTCCTCCACATTCCTGCAGATCCCTATTAACGTTTTACACTGAGAGAAAGCCCCTGCTGAAAATCCCAGCTGCCTGGTGGAAAACCGTAGCACCCTTTTGTGGATCTGGGCCATTGAACTTCCATGACACAGTGGCAGTGTCATGAAAATCATCAACATCCATTGCCATCGGCAAACAAAATTAGCTTATGGCCATAGATTTTTATGATTTTTGGATTAATTGTCGGGTTGTACTTGTCATTGGCCATTTTTTTTTTCATTTGACACACTTTGGTAGGATTGTATTTTTATGCAATAATCATTTTGACTCAAATTACTTTTTAACATAATAGCAACAAATCACTGCAAGCGTAGCAGAAATTACTCCTATACTGGATGCATGATTCACCAAAGTTAAGAAAAGTTCTCTTTACCTTCCTACTGTGCCTTCGGTAAGTTACAATAGCATTTCTCCCTCTTAGAACCATTTGAAGATGCACTCAAGAACCAACCTGTGCTTAGTAAAGACGCTTCAGTGGACTGTTCCAGTCCGTTGCTGTCCCGAGCAGCTATCTTGACCATAAACGAAGAACTGAAATCAGAGCCCTGGTATCTGGGGGAGATGTGCAGGAAAGAAGCAGAAAAGCTACTGAAAAAAGACGGAGATTTCCTTGTCAGAAAAAGCATCAATAATCCTGGTTCTTATGTGCTTACTGGCATGCACAATGCACAGGCCAAGCATCTTCTTCTGGTGGATCCTGAAGGGACTGTAAGTGTTTAATCATTCCAACATTTTTTTCTATATACTGTAGTGAGATGATAGTGCCCTCTACTGTTTCATAGTAAATCAGTATTATATTTTGTTAACAAGACATGCATTCGCAATTAAATTATTTAGCATTATTTCACACAAGTCTTGTTTTCAAATAGAATTGTACAGAATACTACTAACAATTTCTAACTTGGTAGATGAAAATTAGTTTACATACACATTCCGCTTAGTTTGCATGACTTTTGTCCTATTCAAACTGTTAGTCTTGAATAAGCCAGATACAGAGATGTAACCTCGACAGCCTGAAATCCAGGAGATTTTTGGCATCCTTTCCCCCAAAATGGAATAATGGATAACTCTTAAATACGTTATGCTGAGGCTTACTCCAAATCAGTCACTCAAAGAAAATCAGTTGGAGTTGACAGGTCTGCAAATTGAACTCATCGTGATAGAGTCACCCAGTCTTGGACTGGCTCGATTTGCATTCATTACTGTCCACTCAATTCTATGCAGATGTACAGTACACAAGTGAAAATCTAACAAACTAAAAAACGGAATCTTAATATTGCTCTAAATAGACAAAGAAATTGTAACTCAGACCACAAAACCAAAACAACACCTCAGCTAAATAGAAACAGGACACCAGTTCAAGTTTTTTTTTTTTTTTTTTTTTACAGGTAACATGTTCAAAGATGGGGAAAAAATAGCTTTGAATATAACCAACATAACTAGTTACAGGTATTTTAATGTAAAACTCGGGTTTATGAAAGCATTACGGCAGCCTGTCGCAATTAATTTTTAGTGAAGTTCTAATTCACTAATTCACAGTGGCAATAAATGAAACAAAACCCAGGCGAGACTCTAGTATTCACCCTTTTGCAGGGGTTATTTGTCTCCCAGATGCAAAACCAGAGCCAACATACAGTACATCACCAGATCAAAGATGAAAATCCACATTTTCAATGAAAATATTTTTCCTTGATTGATTTCAAGCGGTTATTATTTGCTCCAGTTGTGCAGCTGCAACACTTGGATAAATCAGCCCCTTAGTCTAGACCTTCTTTGAAGGAAAATATATACATAAAGTTGATCAGAGAAGAAGACCAACCAAAAAAAATCCCTTATTAATTTGCACTCATGAATTCATGTATAATGGATATATATTCATCCAAGGATATTCGTGTCCGCTCATAGGGCCATCCTAGCGTATCAACAGGATATAGTTAAAATACATTTGATTACATATTAACGAATGCTGTTCTATATTATGTTGAAGTTTTGTAAAATCTGGTTGGTTTATTCTTTGCGATGATTCGGTCCCTGGACTTTCGTCCTCTTTGTCTATTAATATACTGTACTAACATGGTGGTTCTGTTTACTGTAATAGGAAAAGGGCACATTGGGCCAGGTTGAAGTGGAAACATGAGCAGCTCCATTTTAGACTTATTACATATGAAATGGCGGCACTATCCACAGGGATTTAGCCAAGAGGCAGTGAGAGACATGATACTGGATCGCAGGCATGAGATTAGGGTTGGATTGATATATCTGCATATTATCTGCGTAGAGGTAGTACCTAAAGCCAAAGGGGTTGATGGGGTCACCAAGTGATAGTGTGTACAAAAAGAAAAGGAGAGGATCCTGAACAGAGCCCTGGTGCACACCAACAGACAGATTAATTAGGGATAAAGACATGTTGGCAAAAGAGACAGGAGTGATGGGAGAGGTACTGTATTAGGAGAACCAAAATAGGAATTGTTTTTTTGACACTGAGTGTATAACCTGAAGGAAAAGATAGTGGTCAACAGTATTGTAATCAGCTGAGAGATCAAGTAAATATGTAGCAGCCGTTATTGCTCCTCCTGCGCATTGTAGCGGGACACATACAACGGGGTATTGTGCACCAGCTACATCTGCAGGGTAAGCAGGGGAAAATAACCTGGGCATTTTTTTTTAATGGAGACAAATGGCTAGTTTACTGAGGACAGTCTACTATCAGTTGAGTGATAATTAAAATCACACTTCTTTCAAAAACTCATCCTGTTGTTATAAAGTGGCCCCCCTCCCAGGCCAGGCAAAAATGACATCACAGGTATATTGTGAAGAATGGTGCTCAAAAAAAAATCACACGTGACTCTATTAAAGAGAAAAAATCCTTTCTTCTCTATGTGTAATAAAGATTTTCTTCTTAGGTTCTTGGATATTTAAAGGATGTCCAATATATAACATGTGTGATATAACACCAGGAAGGGTCTGTGTCTAGTGGTGTCCACTTGACCACCCACAAGGAACAACACAGCAATAAATACCCAATCCAATGTAACAAATTAGCGTTCATAACATGGCAAAACAATACTGACAGTTGAATCTATTACCTGTCAGTTTGTTGCATCAGTCCAGGACATCAATGGCGTGCAGTCTGTAGAAGAGGACATCCAAGTACTGTAGAGAAATGCAGAGCACAGCCGGAAACCACCAAAAAATCAAAAATTTTAATTAGGCAATTCCATTAACATTAAAGGACTATGTTTGTTACTGTCTTGTAATCAAGATGAAACCAAGGTTCTTTTTATGCCCTTGTCAACACTCTAAAATACATTATAGAGATTTATTTTTATTGTTTGAACCATCTCTTTATTTCTATACTTCCTTACACCATCAATTTTCTATCTTCATAAATTGGAAGTATAGGCATTATAGGTGTAACGGTGTTTTGGGCCCCACCAGTCTCACATTGGCCCCTGTGGTCTACTAGCCCTATTACATGGATGTGTATTGTGTGGTGCACCTGCTGGCTTACAAGACTCCTGAGTCTCCCGCTGGGTTGGTATGGGGATATCAGCATGACAGGCATCTGAGGTAGTATGCTTTGAGTCCTACTCACATGCGATGCAGCGCCTCCACCCCATCAGGATCTCTGCGGCCGCAGGGGGATGTATCTGATAGGGACCTCCTCTGTGGTACCTCCTTCTGTAGAATGACTCCACACTCACACAGAATGGTTGTAGTGAACAAGGGCATCTTTATTAGCATCTCTCCAGGCAGACTGCCCCTCATTGCGGTCGTGCTAGCCGCTCATCCTGTTGGACTTCTTCCCTTCAGAAGGTTCCTCCTGTCTCAATAGAGTTGGTTCACCTCTCCCCTAAGGGAGATCACCATTTGTGTCAGGTCCCTGAACACAGTGTGTAGTCAGCTAACACCAGAATCTGACAGCCTTGAACTGCTGCAGACACTACTTGACCTGGAACCCTTGCTAAGACCCACTAACTTTTGGCAGTGCAGTGTCTTATATAGACTCAGAAACAGACACACCTCTTGTGTCACTAACAATGGACACAGAGCATGTTGTCACTTCCCTTGTTACATATGACACCTCACCAGGGTGTGAGGGCAAACCTCCATGATTGTTGCTGGCAACCCTGCTTACTTACCAGGTTTACTGCCAGCATGAGAAAGAGCTGTATACCATTTTTATACATGGCTACATAGGTTTGCTATATACAAAAATTGCTGCCACTATTTATATATCTCTTTTTATATTTTTGGTATTTTTTATATATGTATTTTCTTTGTGTATCTTTATGTATTTTTTTTGTGTTGTGTCAAGCATGAGCATTTGTTTTACACAGTAATCTGTAATTTCATACTTTTAAAAATATATTTCTTTTATTATTGTCCGTTGTTTCTGTTTTTAATTTGAATAAAGTTTGTTATGTTGTCATGTGACCCATTCGACCAATGAGGATGGGCACCGCGTCAGCGCGACTCAGCACTGGATCGCGTCTGTTGATGACGTCACTCCCATCCCCGTTTTTGGCGCGAATCGGTTTGTATAAGATTGTGTGAGATTTAAATTGTGCCTTACACCTTGATAAAGTGCCCAGGCACGAAACGCGTAGGTGCGTTTCATCTACCTTTGGTTGTTTCCGGCTGTGCTCTGCATTTCTCTACAGTACATAAATGACATCACAGCAATGATATTTAGTTATTTATAAAAACATTTATATATCGCCCTTATCCAGGGTGCTATTCATTAGTTAGTAAAATAATGGTGGGTTTACATATGGAAAATTTCATGTGATGGGCATAGAGTCATTGTTAAGATGTCTTTGTGGTGGGCAGAGCTGGGAACATTATGGTCAGGCTATGGGTTAGGTGTATTGAGAGCTTGCTTATTTGGTGGGCAAGGCTTGGGTCAGATTTCTAGATTTAGTCTTGTCGGTGGCATGGTAATGAGTCTGACAATGTGAACAGTGAAGGCGATTGGATCGGTGAGGCGGGTGACTTTGGGGAGCTTTGGAGAGACTTTAGGAAGGTTTAAGAAGGGGTGAGGGTAGGGGAGATCATGGGCATTGGGCATGGTACGGTGCGGAAGGAGATAGAAGGAAATTAACAGGGATCATGGAATGCGATAGAGAAGAGATTAGTTTTGAGTTGGATTTGGAAGATAGTTAGGGAGGGAGCATATTGGATGTGGTGGGAGAGCTTGTTCCAGTGGAGGGGGGCGAGTAAGGCAAATGATTGGAATCGAGAGGAGGCACGGGGCTGGGGGAGAGGGAGTGAGTGTTGTGGCAGTCAGGTAGCAAAGAAGACGGGAATGGGTTTAGCGAGACATGAGTGCTGCAAGGTAAGGGTGGGGAGGGAGGGCAAGACCATGGAGAGATTTGTAGACCAGGGTGAGGAATTTAAAGAGGGAACATTGTTGGATGGGTAGCCAGTGGAGTTGGAATAGGTGAGTGGGCGTGGACAGAGCGTGGGAGAGTGAGAAGTGTACAGGCTGCAGCATTTTGGATTTGTCTGAGGGGTATGGAGGAGTAGAATGGGAGACCGAGGAAAAATGAGTTACAGAAGTCGAGATGGGTGTGTAAGGGTTCCAGTCCAGGCATTGGCTGGAACCTGCCCTTACCTGGCTGCTGTGGACATTTTGATTACTGGCACCCTGCAATATTGGCTGCACCTGTTCAAGGGCTTAAATAGGAACAAGTGACTTCCAGCCCCTGTCTGAGTGAGATAGGACAAAAGTTGGAGGGGAGGGCAGGCTTGAGAGGTTTTTTTTTTTTGAGGCGAGGGATGACTACAGCAGTTTTGAAGGAATCTGGGTATTGTCCGCTGGGTAGGTAGAGATTGAAGGAGGAGAGATAGGGAGGGTCATAGCAGATTGTTTAGGGTGTTATAGTATATTTTTTTTTTTTTTTGCGATTTGAGAGTACAGGTGTATTGGTGGAGGAGGGGTTAGAAAGTGGCGAGTGAGAATGTGGAACGGAAAGATTTCCATGATCTTTCAGCTGTGCGAAGGGAGAGAAGGAGTGTTTTGACTTGGCAGGTGAGCCAGGGTTGAGGTGGCTTTGTGTTTGGACGCACGGGGTAGTTGGATGGCACAAGATGCAGAACTCTCAACACAGCAGTACACAGAGGAAAATCCTGAATTATCTATTATTTGATGGAAATTATAATTTTTTTAATATATATTCAAGTCTTTCTATCTTTACAAGAAAATATCCACATTAAAGTTTTACTCTATTGTTACAGTGAATGAGTTTAGGTTCTCTAAGCCTTATCGCCATTTAGTATATGCAGACATAATATTTCACTAGCCATAATTGAAGGCTTAATTGTATCTTCTTTTCAATAGGTCAGAACAAAAGATCGGGTCTTTGACAGCATTGGCCACCTCATCAACCATCACCTGGAGAACAATTTGCCCATTGTCTCTTCTGGTAGTGAACTGTGTCTCAAGCAGTCAGTGGAGGGGAAGCCCTGATACTTCATCTACATCCATCACTCAATGAAATCTGTATAGGAGCTGCACACTTGATATCATGAAATGGTGCAATACAATTACAGATCACCTTTCTCCTGGTTTAAAAACACGTGCCAATTGTATAAGCTGGCACTTCTTTTAAAAAATGATTTTTATAAAATTGTGTGATCCGTTAATGTGAATATTCAATGTGTATATATACACTATATGTATATATAGATATAAATATATTTATATTTTTGGAGACTGTATGGCAAAGGAATAAGACTAAAGTCTGTTTTAATGACAATAAAACAATAGTTAGTTTAGCTGAAAGTTTAATGCAGCATTCTGATTTAATAAACAATAAGCATTGTTGCAAAATCTGATCATGGTTTTATCTAATAAGCACAATACTAGGAAAAATGCTGGTCAGATATTAAATTCTATTGAAAAAACACATGTATTTTCCGCTGTTTAAAAACCTGTATATTGCTGCAGGATCTTGCAAATCTTTGCAGTTCCCTCCAGCATCTGAAGGACTGAGTTCTTTTATGGGTAGTTGTGAACCTTTAAACACAGTCCTGAAATGTACTTTTACACAGTCTATAACTAAAACACAGATATTTATTTGTTTTATAGGATTTTGAATATCATTTGAGGTTAAATGTGGGCAAACAGCCCCACTTGGAGATTAGTTATCAAACTCCTGTTGTGTTTTGGAGTTTTAACCTGATCTTGCACTGAAGGAGATACCTGTACTGTCCTTAAAGTCAAAAAGCATTTTATCTTTTTTAACAACAAAAAGGTTTGATTCATTGTAAGACACTGCTGGAGATGCTTATGAGTTGTTTTAACATTGGTTTCTTGTTTCTCATGTGTATTATTGTATTTTAAGCTTTAGTCTATTTAAATTTTATTTGTGTCTACAAATTCTTGTACACATTCATGAATATGTATTTCCACATATACTGTATGTACAGTATGCTTTATACTGTAGATGTCTGTATGAGTGGCGCATAAATATTTATTTTAATTTTATAATGTATTGTACACTCTACTGTATACTGTATAATTCACAATAAGTTCCTACCCCATAGAACTCACAATCTAGTTTTGGTGCATGAGACAATTAAAGAGGATATAAAGGTCACAAAACAAGGGGTTATCTTACTGCAAAACCACAATGCCAGTCCTCAAGTCTTTTGTTTAATTGTTAACACCTTAAAACACAGTGATCTATCACATTTCTGTTCGCAAAGTGATGCAATAAGCCCTTACTCTTTGTACATTCCTGTGCCCTGCAGGTACAGTTCTTAATCTTATACAATGTGTTGCATTTTACGTAATGTCAGCAAAGCTTTCTAGGAGATCAATATCAGTGTTCTTCATAGGTTAAATCATAGTGGACAATGTGTTGCAGACCCCAAAAGCTTCCTCACTATAACTCCACTGTCATTACATCCATGAAGAACTCTAATGTGTTTCTTTTAAAATGTATCACAACCTCCTTTGTATCTACATTTTCCCAGGACCAACACGTCTACTAGAACTTTCATCTACATTACGGCAGCACAAATGTTTTAAGAGAAGTACTGTAGCTGCCGTGATGGGTGATAGATTAATCCAGATTAACTTTCCCCACAAACGGGAGTTGCATGGCAAAAAGACTGGGGCAATCCCAGATTGCGGGGAAAGCGCCCCAGTGTATGCAATGCAGTTTCTGCGACTGCTTGTTCCACAAAGCCACAGCAATTATTCCCACCTCCGCCCCCCCCCCCCCCCATGTTGCTTCTGGGAAATGTTACTTGAGCTACTTCTGTATTTCTTACTTATACAGTGGTGAGATAAAGTATATTCTTGTGAATATATTTGCATGCAAATGGAATTTCTGTATAAATCTGATTACAACGTGCACGCCATATTGATGTTATTCCTTTTGGTCTACAATGAGGGTTTTAGCAGTTTCAATAGTTGCTGCGTAGTATAAATGAAGGGGATAACTGGCCTTGTGATAAAGGCATTGGATTAAGACAAAGGGGACGATTTTCAGTTGGCTAACTATAGTGGATTGGTAGTGCAAACTCATTGGGTAGGCGCTAAACGGTGGTTTTTGTGTCTCAAAACAATGACCCTGATGTAGAGTTGGTCATAAATATGGGAAAAATACAGCATGGGACATGTTCA
The DNA here is from genome assembly GCF_040206685.1 of Ascaphus truei. Taxonomy (NCBI): domain Eukaryota; kingdom Metazoa; phylum Chordata; class Amphibia; order Anura; family Ascaphidae; genus Ascaphus; species Ascaphus truei. Next base: position 193,738,795 of record NC_134483.1, on the reverse strand, counting down.
TCTAATGACTCGACAGGCGGAGCAGAGGCATGTCTAAGCCCAATTTATTTAAATGAGCGTTTGCACGTTTAATAGCACCTGTCTTATATTAGCGGCCAATTTAGAGTTGGTTTAACGTCTGTTAATTTAGGCACACTTCTTAATAATGCGCCAACAGGGACCAGGTGCACATTTATCTTCACTATAAGATCTCACCACTGGCAGCACTTTTGAAAGCCATGGCTGCGATTGCAGCCTTTTCCCTACATGCACCAGGTGCGACCTGAATACTTGCTCTTCATGGAAATAGACCTAAACGCCGGATAAGAAGAGCAATGATTTGCAGAGTTAATGTATCTGGCACACTTTGTCCTCTCAGTGTGCTGGCTCCTTGATTCCTCTGGCATGATGTTGCAGAGCATGATTGTAACATTTTATAGGGGGTGTACTTGTTTTCTGTGGCGCTAAAGTGCGTAATTATAACAGTTTAAGAACAGTCTGCAACTCTGTGCTGTCAGATTCTTAGTCAGTGGGGGATTCTTGACCAAAAACGTCCCGAACGGCTGCATCGAACTATATAGAATGAGTTCCTATATCAGGGTTTTAGTTCCGAAATACTGATGGCACATCGCTATCTTCTTTTAGACGACGTTATTTTTTTGTAACTATGTCGCATTCCTATAAAATTATGACTGTGAGCTTTCCGTAGTACAAAATGATCATTAGAACTGCTGAGCAGTATTTGGGAGTTTTAACTGTGAAGAATGTGTTCTTACTTGTACATTTCTATGTATTCAACTGGTACTATAATACATTGTGTCTATTTCATAAATTTCAACCACATTTTTTTTTAGTATTATGCAAATTTGCTTTGCAAAACCAAAATGAATTGCATTGCGTCAAAATCAAAACGCATTTTTTTTTTAAAGTTAGGGATGTTTGATTATATACTGTAGGTCACCAAAATGTATTATTTTTCCGTATGGCTATTATAAATAATATGACACGAATAAGTTATATTTACTAATACTAGTTATATTAAAAAATAAACATAATTATATTTTAATTTAAATTGTACCAATCTGGTATTCAACATGACGGGATGAGTCATTTAAAATGACGCGTCTTGGATGAAGCTTTTAGCACAACATTTTGCCGCACAATTTTTTTAAAATAAATTATAGGTACATAGGTTGAATAGTGTTGTCATATGTGAGGCACCTTTATTACTTCCTTCAATGACTTCACATTGTGTTAGAATGTGCAATGTTCTTTATGTGACTCCTTAGTGTTGCCATCACAAAAAAGTGAATAAATAACTTGCATTTCCATGTCTTGCCTTTAGCCAACTTCAGTTTGATGGCTGGACGCATCATTGTTCCTGACAAAAAGGAATTAAAGACAGACCACTTTGCAGGCAAAAAATAATAATAGTAACATACAGTACCATTTGGTTTCTTAAATATATTTATGCCCTCTTCCAGTGAAAATACCCATTTGTGTTCCATGAAATATGAGTCCATTTTTATTTTCAGTGAGGAAACGGCAATTATATATATTTTTTTGCCCCCAACATTAACTATTTGATTAATGACGATATCAACTTTGAAAGTCACTTGACATGTGTAAACCGAGACTCCTTAAACAGTGGTACGATGCAACAGGGTATCTCAAAATTCTATCACATTTTGTTATTAAGGAACCAAAACTTGCAAACATTCATTGTTGCTTTTTTTTGTTGTTGTAAATTTAGAAGTAATAATGCACAGAAAACTGTCTTTAGTTTTCCTTATATATAATACTTTTTATTAAGGGAAAAAAAGGTGCTTTTGTTCAAACCGCCTGAGCTAAAATTACCTTTTTCCCATCCACTTCCATCGACAATATCGTTTTAACGACAAGTTCCCAATCTTGTTATGTTGATAATAACAGGGATTACAGGGATTATTTGAGTAATGTAGTTTCTTGCCAAGCTGCCTTTGTGTCGCTCAAGTTATATTCCCCAGATGTTAGTTAACACTTCTTCATAAACAAAACAAGGACTGTTTTGCTTAAAAGCGAGAAAATATTTTAAGGATGGCTTCAATGTCACTATCATTAAATCACATACCTCGAAGGGTTTGCGGTAAACCAATTTACATGAACTATCACCAATCTTCTTATATTGACATTGCTGTCATTCTGGTTGTAATCATTTTTAGTGTTGTGAATATTTTAAGACACATCTTATTCACAAATCTGCTGAAAGTTGATCAGCAGGGTCCAGATTATGACTTACAAGGGCAGTCAATTAACATAAGAATCCTCACACGATGACTGGCTTTCTAGAAGTTACACTCTGTGTGACACAGACTTCTATTAAAACGTTTTTCAAATATTTTTTCTGGCGCTGTTATGAAATGACTAATACATCATTTGGACTTGATTACTGAAGATTCATCTTCCAGTGTTTGAAATCTCTGGCTAGTAGATGCGTTAAATGTATTGTGTTATGCTTTCAGTAATCCTTGTTGTTGGATGAAGTCCAGTCTTTTTACTACCAAACAAATCTGCTTTAAACCAAAGTTTTAACTTTCCTGCATAAAGATTTATTACAGAGATTATCTCATATCATATTGTATGTCTCGTGATAAAATGCTTTATGAATATAAGGCATAAGAACACTTGGTCGTAGCCAGGAAGATGCATTTGATCTTCATGCCTATATTTATACTTTCTTTAATGTACTGGGCACTATTATGAGTAAGGGCAATTTTACATGTAGCAGGTATTCATGGCATTTTAAAGGAGGCGTTTTCTGGTGACTCAGCCCTTTGAGTGACTCGGCCTCTGCAATGCTTTGTGGACCCTTGGAAACTGTAATGACTAAACTGAATTTTACAGGTCTGGAGATATTGTCTTCATTTAACCTTCTACTGAATTCCTGTAACAAATATTTATAAAAATGCAATGCTTTGTAACATTTGGAACAAGGACGTTATCTCAGATCAAGCTACTGTCATTTATACATGCTGAGAAATACGTGTTCTTTAGCTGTAGTAAGATATTTGAACTATTTATTACTATTTATTCCTCACTTTTACTACTTGAGAATTGTAAATACTGTATTCTTTTGAATTCGGAGTACAAATGTGAAAATATTGTCAGTTTTGTTCAATAACTTCTGTAATGCAAAATGTTTCATTCAAATCTTGTTTCCTGTTAATGTTTCTATGAAATCTTATAGCAGTAATCTACTCTGCTTTTTGTTATTTTTTTATTTAATTTTTTTACAGTATATAGCCTATAAAATCGGAGTGTTTTTTTCCCCAATGAATACCTATTCTCGTCATATGTCCAGAACGCCTTTGGCTCACAAGATATTAAGACTTTGACCTCCCAAGGCATCAAAAAATGGCCCACGAGTCACTTAACAATGATATTTTCAGTTAAATATGCCATAGGAATGAATATATATTACAAGTATGACATAACAGATGTCAACAAATGTGATTATGTTGCCATTATTTTTGGAACCGTTTTAAACCTTTAACCCCCTGTGGCACTTAATGGTTCAATTTTTTTTCTTTTACAATTTATTTATTTTTAATTAGAAGCATGTATCGGTGTCATATATTCCACAGTGTTTAAATACAGAAATATATTGATGTGAGATAATTTTTGCAGGGCCTCTTAAAAATGCCCACCATTGTAGATAGTCTAAGAAATGCCTTATACCATAAAGTAGCACAAGTAACGGCAACTTTGGAATCAATGCATGCTAAGCCCATTTTGGCATAGTTCCTTTGTGAATTCCTAAAGAAAGCTGTAAATATAACGTACTATGTCAAATTTGTCATCCTGCTTTAGGATTTAGACGTTGTGCCTAACTTCCAAAAGCTAGTAAACGCAATCATCTAACATGTTTGACAAGTTGATAAATCTCTCTGCTGCAAATTCAGAACCTTGCTAAATGGGACTAGGGTCTTAATATCTACGGAAGAAGCCTCCTTCCTGGAGTAATGACTATTGTGGGAGACCCTCCGTTTCTTATTGTGTAAAACACAAAGTTGCGACGATAGCTGCTTTAAATGAGTCACAGTGTAATAAGGCCAATGTGACCATTCTGCGTAGTGGAACAGAAATGACTCATACCTTAGAATAAAAGAGATGGCCGAGGCAAAGGTAGTTAGTTTTCGTTTTCAGTATGCTTTCTGTACCAATTGTATTTCTTGCATTAAAGTACATTTCAAGATGATGATCTCTAAGGACACTGTTAAATGATAATGTTCAATAAAACAAGCTAATGGTAAAGGTCCCATTTGATGTGGGATTGGATCAAGTGCATGCCTTCTTGTGTATCATTGGCGTAGAAATAGATGCTGTTTCTTGACACAGTTTTGAAGGAATACTTCAGGGCTCTTATTCAATATGCTGTGAAACCGCTTACCTGTACTGGAGAAGATGTGTCTCACCCGGTAGTCAGAATCAGCATCACCATATACTGCATGAGGGTCAAAGAACATTACTTAAAGGCAGATAGTTCTATCACTGACTTTGCTGTAAAAATGACGGTTCCATAAATAGATGGCTGCTCACACCTTGCCACAATCGCTGCGTGGACAGTGGTTAAATGGGTTAATAAGAGAAGCTAGAAAAGGGCAGTCCTAGTTAACATGCAAAAATATATTTTAACCACGTTGTTTTTTTAAACAACGGAATAGACTTGTAAAACAATTGAACCACCCTTTTTTTTTGTTTAAAGTTCTTATCATATAATTTTAGTTTTTTTTTTAATGAATCATCGGTACTTTTTTTAAAAGAACAAAGGCAAAGGTTAGAAAAATTAAATATTAACACTTTGTACCTAGACACAAGGAGGGTCATTGTACTAATTTTCCTCTTCTAGGAGCCCGCAGTGTATGTTCTGCCCGGGTCTTAAGCTCAGTCCCAAAAAAGTGATGTCTGCCCAGTTACAGAAGATCTCTTTGGCTAAAAGGTCTGGAAATGTCTTCCATCTTTAGATTTATGCACTAGTGTGATATTAAAGCGATGCTTTTGCAACATGAATCGTTTTAAGCCAGTAGGCTCTCCAGCAATCCTCTCCAGTCATGAAATATCTTCAGTGCTCACAAGTCCAATCATCTTCAATATTGAATCCCTCAGTGGTGAAACAGCATAAAGTGAAAAGTACAGTACTCTGGGTCATACAGTGTTAAGTGCAAGGTGCATTATAAAACGGCCTCGACCAAAAGACCAGGTAGGTATAAAAATTTCTGAAGCACTCCTGGCCTGGCAGACAAAATCTGAGTTTGAGGGATTACATCCATGCAGTTGGTGTTTTAAACTCAGATTTTGTGTGACCACATGGTATGACATCACCGCACCCAGAAGTGTGGGATGCGTGCTCCTGGGAACAGCAGTCCCGGCCATTCAGACTTTCCTTGTGGCTATTGACATAAAGGTATTCATACTTCTCTTGTTATGGCATAGCTTATAGTCTGATGAAAAGGGGCAGGTACTGTAGCCCATAACATCCCGCATTTCAACAGCATTTTTTAGCACCATCTGTGATCCTGGATCGTTGGTGTACACATCAGTCTAACTCTTGGTCTGTTTTGCTTATTCCTTTTTTGCTGTTGTCTGTTTTTCTGTACATGTGAAATAAAGTCACGATTTAGATATATTTTATATGTAATAAATCCTGCATTTTTATTAAAATGTTCTCTTTTTGAGTGCTGGGGATTCTTTTGCACTTGGGGAGGAGTTTCAATTTAGTAGTGTCTCCAGTAGTGTGTGTGTATATACTATATATATATATATATATATATATATATATATATATATATATATATATATACACACACATATATACATATATATATATATATATATCCCCTCAAACCTCTCCCCAAATAACTTATGCCTGTGCTGAAAAAGGTGCACACCTGAGGTACCTTGTGAGATATGCTAAGCAAAGCATATTTTAATGAGTAACATCCCACACTTCCTAAAAGGTTTTCTCTAACAACTGTATTGAGTTGATAAGCCTAAGGCAAGTACTGACTGGAATGGTGTACTGTTGTCAGACCCAACAGGATTAGAACCAACAACTTCTAGCTACTTTGGACATCAGCTCTAACAGTGTAAAATAAATATATTTTGACTAGTCGTTCGCATATCTTCCAGGGTATCTCAGTAGTGCAAGTTTTTCAGCACAGGCACGTCTCCCTAATTTATTCGGAGGAAAGTTTGAGGGGATATATATCTACAACTGGAGATACTACGAAATTCCTCTTTTTCCTCTTCCCGGATCGGATTTTGGGTTCGCCCATCTCTAACGAAAAGACAACATAATTACAAACAAGAAACAACTGGCACAAAACGGCTGGCACAAAAGATGATGGAATGAGACAGGGGAAATAATGTTTCCAATAGTGATAAAGGTGTAAATATAACATAAAGTATATAACAAAAAGTATATACCAAAACACCAATATGCCCTTGATTATAAATGCTTAAATGGAACAAGGAATGCATGTAGTTAAAGGTATACAGAGAAAGAACACGTGGAAACTGACTAATAAAAACATTACATATGTATATGCAAAGAATACACTCTAACTCACTTAACTATATCTAATTACATAGTGTTTGTTAGAATACATTAATATTACACACTTATTTAATAGTACACTTTTTGGGGATTTTTAAATGTTATGAAATGATTTTATTAAAGTGTATTTTTTGCATATACAGCTCAATCCCCTTATAACGCTGTACTTGGGGTCCAAAGAATCACATCGCGCTATAAGTGGATCGCGTTAGAAATAATGTACAATTGTATGCATTGTACAATAAAGTATTTAGGATACCAATCATCGTGTTGTAAAGTATTCGTAAATATGAAAATTGGGAGCCACGCTTGGATCACGTTATAAGCGGATTTGCGTTGTAACGGGGTTGAGCTGTATATATATGTAATGTTTTATTTATTAGTCAGTGTCCACATGTTCTTTCTCTGTATTTATACCTTTAACTACACTGATTTGTTGTGAGTACCCTGATTTTAGCATTGGGGTAATAAACCTTTTACTATTTACACTATGGAGCCCGCGCTGTTCTCTTGTTTTCTAGCAGTATCGAGGAAGGTAGTTGATCCTGCGGATAGGTAGTTGATCCTGCGGATAGGTAGTTGATCCTGCGGATAGGTAGTTGATCCTGCGGATAGCTGTCTGGGCGTTCCTGTGTTTTTTCATCTATTTTATTTTCACGGTTTATTACTTTTATTTTTGGCTTTCCCTTTTCCCCCCCTCATGTTTCTATTCCCCTTTTTCCTTGTCATACATGCTGTGTATTTTGTTTTTTGTGGTTTGTCCTATGGCACATTTTATTTCAGTTGATATTCCCTCATATTCATTGATTATTTAATACTTGTTTGGCGCTGTAATTTTATGTTTTGTTTACACAGGAATATATATATATATATATTCCTATCTACAATTTAGCAAAACAGAGTGGGTGGGCAGCTATGTGTCTACTCTTCTCAGGAACAAAGGTAAGTAGCCCCTTAAAGGCCTTGTATTTATACCCCCTCTGCACCAAAAGTTCAACAAGCTGCAGCCAATCAGCTGCCTTGAGCTCTGTTGGTGAAGTTAATATTCCCTATAACACCCTCAGCCAATTACAGGCTGACAAACCCTAGCCTTGAGGAGAGGCCCCTAGTAGGTCAAAATGCTTTCCCGGTGACCCCCTATTGCCTGTAAGTGCTGACCGTAACCGCTTTTTTAATTGATCAATTTTATTTGGTCGGAGTTTCACATAAGATCAATATGAGCCCTTCTAAAAGGCTTGAGCGGCAAATGTTTTATACTGGAATACAGTATGGATGTACTTATCAGTAACATCAAGCGGGAAATGGCACTTAGGCCGCGGGCATGGTAGCACAGACCCCGCTGAGCCGCGCTGAGCAGATGAACTTACCCCCTTCATCTGTAATCAGCGCCGCTTCAGTATCCCCTTCCGAACGCTTCCGCATGCGTGCGGACGCTTAGCAAATTGAAGGAGACAGGCACATTTTAAATTTCGGCGCTGAGGGGAGCGGATGAGCAGTCATGTGACCGCAACCATTCAATGGGAACGAGGGACTAGCCCCACCCCAAAGCGCGCTCACTGCCTCGCCTGCCAGGACACAAAAAAGCACCAGCTTGAGCAGGCGAGGCAGAGCAGGAGCACGGCTCAGCGCGGCCCGAGGCACCATGCCCGAGGCCTTAGTTTGTCATAAAATATATACATAGAAAATATATAGGTGTTATATGTATATATTTGCAAACTTACTTATTTTTCTTTTGGCCTTCAGAGATTTTTATGAAAACTGGCTGAACTATATCTTACATTTGACGCAAACAGAATAAGTTGCATTGTGTCCTTAAGGCTTTTTTTGTGGTGGCGTTATTTCTAACGCTGGCACGTCACAGCGGGGAACACAAACAATGCTCCAGCAGAAGCTATTTAAAAGGATTAGGCGAGTGGGAAAAAGGAGTAGCGCTAACGCCCTATTGTAGCCACTAGCGCACACCAGCAAGTGCAATTACGTCTGCTACATCTGTAAATGGCCTTTATCTATGAAATTCGGGCTTGTCTGGGGTCAGTAATAGTTTCTTTGCCATAGCTTTTTTTTGTGGGTATGAATGTCATCTCAATATAAATTATGAAAATGTTCAACAAATCTATATTGAATGTCGCTTCTGTAACCTTTTGCATATACAGATGCAGTGGCCGTTATTGAAACACTTCACGCGGTGTAGGTCATACTTGAAAACGAGTGGCAACTCTCAATGTATTACTTCCTGGTAAAATATGTTATAAATAATAAAAATAATAATAATATACCCCGGAATACCCATGTAAAGGCGAGCAATTTTTTCCAACCGTACCGCCTTTAGACGCAAGTGCAGGCGCGTGCAGAAAATGGCATTTTAGTGTTCAGGCTTTTAAAGCTGCAGTTCAAGCAATATCTTGCACGTGTGTTTTTTTTTAATAAATCAGTTCTGTAGTAAGAAAAAAAGACTTTTAGCATTTTCTGTTTTAAAAAAAAAACAACTTTGAAAAACCAATTTTCTTGTATTCTATTTTAACAAGCATGCTTGTTCCTATAGCAACCATTTACATTCCCCATATTTAAAGATGTCGCCAAACTTCGCCGATCAATAGACGGAGAACGAATTGACCGGCAGCTATGCAGTGTCTTTAGGTAAGTAGGGATTGCCCACATGAAACTATTGAAGTTAAAAAAATAAATAAAAATAAACGGGAGCTTGAACTGCAGCTTTAAACACCTGAAATTGACAATGTAGCACAGTACTGTACACATTGCAATTCATTCATTTCATTGCATATAATGGCACACAATCCATGAAATTCAAACAAAGCAACTGTGATAAACACGTGTGACTGGGGCGATTGGCCGCGTTCGTGCTGCGTGGAGTACTGCAGCGCACACAAAAACGGCGCCGTGATTTGTTCGAATAACGGCCGCTGCAGCTGTATATGCACAATTTCTAAACATCATTCTTCTTACAACATAGAAGGGTAAACAGCATAAATCAACATGGATTCTTTTGCATACGTGTTTTATTTGCTCTACATAAAAAGACATTCTTTATATGCTATTAATAAAAGAATGGAAATACATCAACATAGAATGTATCACACCTAAAAACAAACAATCTTACATTTTTTTTTTTAAACCAAAAGGGGGATTAATGTTTTTATTTAAGGTTCAGTGGTAACTCCTTGAATCTTGATTTGTCATGTATCCAATATATACTGTATGTGGGTGATATCATGTAAGCTATTGCCTAAGGTGCGTATACATTTTAATGATGATATTAGTATTTAATCCCTTCAGTGCTGAAATGGTTGCAGAACCATAAATTGTAGGCCCCCTATCAAGAAAAGGGGTAAAAAAAAACAAAACCTATCTTTACAAAAAAGGTAACACATTGAATGTGTAGCTAAACAAGACAACATTCTTTTAACACTTGTAATTTAATTCAAGGAACATTACATGTTCTATAATAAAAGATTAAAAATTTATATAAAAAAAGAGTAACAAAATAAATGAAGCTTGTTCAATAATATTTGTCCAACTAATAAGGTATATTTTACAGCTACATCTTAATAGTTTTTTTTTGTTAAAGCATAAAAATACCTAAGCATTTGTACTGCGTAATTTTATTATAAAAGATAAATGTAAACAAAACAAAATAGTCCCAATCCGTATTCTTCCATGGCGTGCAAACTATACAAACCATTTTTCCCGTTGCTTAAGAATGGCCATTTTGTTTTATTTTATTGCCAAAGCTACTTCCGTTATCTTAGGTTACCTAATGTAATGTGCTTAAAATACACAAAATAAATACAGATATATACAAATATACATTATTTCCCATCATTGTGTAATGTGAAGCTAGAACTATATTAGCAAAATGCATGGAGATTGCTATGTAACAACATACAAACAAATCTCCACATAAAGGAGCATGTTATTGAGTTGTACAGTCAATGGCTAAAAAGTCTACAGTAAATTAAATAAGGCATGTTACCAGCTTTGTGTTTTCTGCATTTTCTGGACTGTACATTTTGTGCTGTCAAATGCAACAGAAAACTTACTCCCATCTGGGCAGCCACTTCAAGTCTTCCATTTAGTACATAGCTTCAGCCAACATGCCCTATAGAAGTGCTATCAGTCTGGAGATAAAAGGATACAAACAGCTGCCAGATTTGGTAAACTGCAAAAGTACTGCCTCCTTTTTGCAGAACTAGCAATACAACGTTTATTAAGCGTTCCTCTTGGCATTAAACCAAGGGGAGGGTAGGATTGCCAGCCTGTGTTTAGTAGAAACAATTATTCAGCCTGTTTATCTGAAAACACTGATACAATAAATACTAGAGTTAGTGTTTAGGTGACCAAAGGAGGACCTATTTAATAAACCATTTACTTCAAAAGTATCCATCAAGTGGCACATTTAACCACTTCACTAGTAAACACATTTGTCGAATAACCTTTGTCCTGCATATCTTGGAACTGAGGATGAATGGAGTTATCCATTAATAGGTCTTTGTAACTCCTCACAAATTTTATCTTCAGATCACTTTTCAATGAAGAATGTCATTCGGGACAAATTGCCCCCAACTGTTCCAGGCTGACATAGTTCAGTACTGGAATGCATACTGTATGCTGAATATTGTAAGGGTTCTATTACAGAACGAGGACCCTTTAATTACATCATATACCATTCAATTGTAGCAATATAAGAAACTGAACATGAGTGTATTTGTATAACGCAATCTAGTGATACAATTTGTGTTAAGATGTGCAAATCTATCCATTCCTTTTACTTTATAAAAGTATTTCATATTTGTGCAGAATCTATTAATTCAAGAGTACAGAGCTAATACCAGAAACAGCCTCCAAACTGTTTTCTTGGAGTAAAGTTCTATCATTGTAAAGAATAACAACACTTTTAATACTTTGCTATGCAATTACAACGGTGGTTCCCAACTCCAGTCATCAAAAAACCCCAACAGGTCAGGTGTTACGGATATCCCTGCTTCAGCACAGGCGGTTCAGTCAAAATGATTGAGCCATCTCTTCTCCAGCAGCGAAGTCCTTAAAACCGGACCTGTTAGGGGTTCTTGCATACTGGGATTGGGAACCACTGCCCTACACACAGTTTATTGTTAACACTTTTCTTTGAAGAAAAATAAAAATGCAGCCAAGAAAAAAACTGGAAACAAAACCAAAGTATAAGATTTGCCAGAGGAGCAATTGAAAACTGAAAAATGCTTACACGTGTATTAGTAAAAACACCAAGGTATGAAGATTTGTAGCAAAAGAACGATCATAAAGCAAGAACACCAAATGAGCAGCAACATGAACAGCTCATAGTATGTCCCCAAGGCAATAGTACTGTATTACTATTATGGACACTATTTCATGTTCGCTAGTTACCATATCAATACTCATATCAATTTACACTGCCTTTTTTTGTTTTAAATAGTTTTGTTTTTACAGGAAGAATTACTTACTTGCAATTTTCCTGTGAAAATATAAAAAGTACTGGATTGTGACATGCAATATACTGTAGGCTATTTCCTGAGTTACATCAGTTTATTACACAAGTAATACAAAAACATGCAATAAATATTCAAATACCATTTCTCGTGCTCTCCATCTAAACCGTATGTATTAAGTGCATGGAAAACTGATAAAAAAACATACACTATTTGTTTCTTAAAACCCCCAAAGCAGAGCAGGCTACTTTGGTGCTGAAGGAGTCATGCAGTTGGTATAGTTTATCATTTGCAGACATTTCCATTTTGGCAGGAAGATTCACTTTTCTCTTCTTTACATTCAACAATAGTTTGTATGAAGCCTTTCTGTTTTGGAGAATTGCTACTGCTGCTGGATTTGCTCCTGCTCTGATCTGCGGTTGGCTGAATAGGTAAAGATCTTGACCTACAGGTCTTGGATAAACAGCCACACACAAGACGGAAGAAAGCCCGGCGCATTTCCTTGCTGGCCAGAGTGTAGATGACAGGATTCAGGGCTGAATTGAGAACAGCGAGAGCAATAAACCATTGTGCCTCATACAATATTGAACACCCTTTAGCTTTGCACGCCACATCTATCAAGAAAAGAATGAAAATTGGGGACCAGCAGGCAATAAAAACGCCCACAACGATAACGACTGTCCGAAGCAGTGCCATTGACCTCTCTGAATTTCTGTGATTTGTGACTCTACGGCTGCTGGATTTAACCAAAATGTAGATACGTGCGTAAAGGATGACTATTGCAACTAATATCACTATGAAGATGCTAATGCAAAATCCAACATATCGTTTGGAATACAAAGGCAAGATAGTGGAGCAGTCTGGTAAGTTGTTAATGCAGTTCCAGCCTAAGATCGGCAAGGCGCCTAGTGAAAACGCGATGAGCCAACAGGTTCCAATGAGAAGAAATACACGATACTTTTTGTTTGCATCGTAAGGCCTCATTTTGATCATTGTCAAGTGTCTCTCAATAGCGATGGCTAATAAGCTGAAAGTGGAAGCACCAAGGGCGACAAACATGCTGCCCTCCCTGATGAACCAGACGGTCACTGAGATGCTCAGGGTTTTCTTTCCAGACATAAAAATGTTTACTATGTAAGCTATCCCAGCCAATAAGTCGCAAAGTGCAAGGTTGCCGATAAAAAAGTACATTCTGTTGTGGAATCTGTTATTTTTCCATATAGCAATAAGCACCATCAGATTCTCCAGTACTATAAAACTGCAGATTATAAGAAACAATATACTGGTAATTTCCATCTCACGCTCCCTTTGATTGAGTTTGCCTGTGTAGTTGTAGTGAAGGGCAATAAGATAGTCATGTTTTGTAGCCGGTAAAAGACCTGCAGCCGGTAAAAAAACTGCAGCCATGTTTCCATGACCTGCAGCCATGTTTCCAAAAGTACAGTGGAAGAGGAGAACGAAATGTCCACGTGGTGAAATTTAAACACAATTCACTAGAGGGAGCTCCATCCCCATTCTTTGCAATTTCTCTGCTGTGTAGATGCTTTATGGCAGTGCTGGTTGAATGGTTTCTTGCATCTTGAGTTCCAGCTCTGACCTTTAAAAATAGACTCCTGCAAAATACAAGAAAGTTTAGTAATGAACAGCAATACTGTAAATGCATGGTGAGGCAAAATGCAATGTATGAGCTAAGAAAGTAATTGTTGGGCATTAGAAACTGTAACATCTATACTGCCAGCGACTATTGCTATACACAGTAATTCTGCAGTGAAATGAAAACACTGAATATTGAACGCCCTCCTTATCACATTTATCTTTCATACAATGATCATGCTCTATATTAGGGGTGCTCAACTCCAGTCCTCAAGCCCCCTCGCCCCCCAAACAGGTCAGGTTTGCGGGATATCCCTTCTTCAGCACAGGTGGTACAGTTGAAGATTGAGCCCCCTGTGCTGAAGCGGGAACTGATTGAGCCACCTGTGCTGACGCAGGGATATGCTGAAAACCTGATATGTTGGGGGGCTTGAGGGGTGGAGTTGAGCACTCCTGCAACATAATTCTAAATTCTTTGAATATGATCGAATTTACATTTATTGTGAACTGTAAAACATGGCAAACTACATTTTACAGCAACTAACACATGAATAAATCAAAGAAAATCCATATCACTCCTACTGGATGAAACTAAACATTGCATCTAAATCTACGCTGCACTGTTTTTTTGTCAGAACCTTATCTTGCAATTAAAATGTGCCACAGGTTTGAGAGCCACCGTTTAAATCAACTTTGCTACAATTGTAGTAAGACTAGTCTTGACCGGATGTCAACGTTTTCATACAGTATTCACTCTACGCGTCAAAGAAACACTAGTGTAAAAAGAGAAAGTTAAACAAGATGGGGTGATATTTAACACCTCCAGTCCCCTAATGACATATGGTGCACATAGAGAAAAGTGCACCCCCAACCCACGGCTGTAACAGAGAAATGATCACGCGATCTCTCCGAATAGCAGTCACATGATTCGGAAGTGAGTCCGGGGCCTGGAGGTGGCATAACCTCCTGACATTGAAAGGGTTAAAGAAAATTTAAAAAAATAAAAACAGCTTAATGGATTCCTCAGTATCGTATAAATTGGTGAGTGTTTGTTCCACTTGTTTGAGTGAAAACTTGATCCTTAATATTTACCAAGCAGGAAATATACTCTATATCAGCCACCTCCCCATTCTACAGTTATCCTTCAACGAACATCGCACACAGGAGAATACACACACAAAAATACACTGGAAAATCGCGGAGCAAACATGTAAATATTTAAGAGCTTTAATGCTGGGGAGGGTTTTAACTCTTCAAACACTCCTAGCACTAAAGTCAGATACTTTGGGGTCGGGGGGCGGTTCACCAACCTCCGTTACGGGTTAACGCCCACGTTCTGCCTTTGAATTTTAATGGCACTTAACGCTGAATCGGGTGCGTTAACCGACTGCAGAGGTTAGTGAATAACCCCCTTTGTAGGTTGTGATACCTTTTAATGGACCAACGTCTCAATGGTACACGGTTTGCCAAAGCTTTCGAGACTACAGAGGTCTCCTCTCCAAATGTCAAGCAACAAAAGGAGTCACACATTGCATTTGAACACTTGAAAATAAAAGAAGTGGAAAAAAAATAATGTTGTACAAACCCTCGTTGAGATGACTTTTTGTAAAACAAAAGTATATTTGCAAAGCAGGGCAAGATGCAGAATTGTTTCAAATCCAGCATGATCAGATTTGAATTCTGTGTTTGTTGCAGATACATGTGAATGGCATTCCCTTAATTACTGCTGGTGTACGTGCACACTAAATCATAGACTTGACATGCATGGCTTATAATGAGTGCCTGCAGAATAGCACTAAAAAAAATAAAGCTCTTCAACTTGAACTGCAGAAAAAAAACATCATTCAAACATTTGAATACATATTCAATGGCCAGTTGTGTTTATTACATTATATTTTTTATTTAATATCCATTTTCAAGTATCATAAAAAACTAAGCGCAATACTTTAGCAGCTGTTATTTAATTTAAATTACCAATCTGTTAGAAAATACACCACATATATATTGTATATCATTTAAAGTGCTTGTTTTGTCTTCTATAGGCGGAGATTCACTAAGCTCCAATGCTGTGTATCACTTTTGATCCGGCGTAAACCGCTATTGACTTGAATGGCAGTTAATTCCGGATTGGGGTGCGATACCCAACATTTGTGGTTAGTGAATCTCCCTCAAAGAATCCATGCATTTTTGCTCACGGTTTTCATATGGTTAAGAAAGTGTTCTCAAGCGTACAAATGAAGAAGGCCGCCCTTTCCAGAACGATCTGCATTAGAAGTCGCCATAGCGGTGTTCGCAGTTCTTGTTGGGGTATTTGTTTTAACCTTTGATATTAAAAGCTGAGAGTTTCAAATATAACTATATGCCGATAACTTAAAGATATATGTTCAAAAGTTTTGTTCAAGTTGTATTCTAAGTGACTGGTGCCCCAACAGAGCTTAAATTGTTACAATAACCTCCCAGTAAGGTTGACCCGAATGCAGGTCAACCATCACATCATGCCAAAACATTTCTGCATTATGCTTGACCTTATTACAATGAACTTTTGAACCTCTACCTCAGAAAGTGCTGTGTTTACACAAAGCATTGGAATTTAATTTGAGCGTTTCAGACTTCTTACCAATTTTTGGTCTCTATGTTTAACCATAGGGGGGAACAAAACACAAATAGTAGCTCCTATGTATCTTTTTGCACATTTTACGCATTTCTAAAACAAAATCAAAGACTTTAAACTAAAGAAAAGGGAAATACTGTCTGTAGTATATGATGCAAAGTGAACAATAGCCTTACTATGAGAGGGTGAATGTTCTGCTTACATCTGCACTCTGGGGGGTGTGAATCCTTTCAGTCACTTTAGCTTGGCTGAACTATCCTGCTAACTGCCCCATTTAAAAAGCTAAATAGCAGGTATTATGCAATACTTTCTTTAGAAAGTATTAAGTGCCGCATGAGAGGCAAATTGAAGATAAGCCATTGATGGGGGAAGTCAAGTGCATTTGGCTTGTTTGGCCAGTTACTAAAAGTTGGCCATCATGAAGCCATTACTGTACCTTCTGTTGGCTCCTCAGGTTTATGATATGCATGAAGTCGTCTGCTGCAAACACATTACATAGCTCTTTGCAGGCAACTTTTTGTATTATTTTTAAGATCATTCATATAAAATGAACTTGCAAAAGCATGCGGCTACGCTGTGTACACAATACAGACTCAAAAACATCACTGGAGATTCATACAAAATAATTACAGTTGGTTCCCAGAGATGGGCGCATTTTTTTTTGCGGATTTAGATCCTCCTCGGATAGGCCGGTTCCTTTGGTCCGCGGATTTCTGCGAATCAGTCTCAAAAAGGGCAATTGGTCTTTTCCGGATTTTTTTTTATCACCGACAATCCAATCTGCAGTTTGCAGAAATCCGTGGATGGTTAAAATCCACTAGCGGATTGTATCCAATGGCTGTTTTGGATTTATACGCACGGAGTTAAACTGGCATAATCTGTCAATGGATTTTACACCGCAGAATAAATTTTGAATGGAAAGCTCAAGTATTCTGCAAAACGGATTTTGACAGTTTCGCCATCTACAGTATATTGGTTCCCCCTCCGTGCCAGATCCTAATACCATCTTGCATACAGTACACAAATAGAGCATGCCCACTGTGAAAGTCTCATGTTGGGTGTTACTGCAGAATACCAGGTAATCATTGGTTGGCACCACAAAGTTATCAACATAGCAATATTTGTACCACTATAAATTATATTTTCTACAAGCTTCTTGTAAAGTATATGGAGATGATATTTAATTGTCTACAGACATATTACTTATTAAACATAACTGTAATTAAACCAGTGAATTCAATATGAAATCACAAACATTATGCAGAAACAACATCTATATTTTTTTAGGAAAACATATTGTTTCCTTGTTACAAATATCGCTTTTCATATGCAACAGATTGTCCAGAAAAGACCTGAATATTTTTTGAACTGAAACTAATTGTTTTTCTGCCAGACAGTTAGAAGCACATTTCACTCCTTTGGTAGCTACGAGATTAATATGTTATTATTATTATTATTTATTTTATACATGTTCTGTATGATGCTGTCACCCTCCCACTATTTTCTGTGATTTAAAAGCAATACATCTAAAACAAATGAAACAATACTGCATATCCTACCAAAGCTATCAAACAAAGCAGAAAACACTGTCCATGTAAAAGCTGTTCTAAATGAACTCGAAATTGTCATCTCGCTGCTTTATCTCACCTTATAACCCATGTGGGAGATTACAGATCTGTGTGCTGTTTGTTTGCTGCATGTTTCCTTTGGTTGCCATTCTAAATAAGAATGTGTTTGTTTAGAATTCTATTTTTTTTATATAGATTCCGTTAAATGTTGTGTGTGTGTGTTTTTTTGTTTTTTGTTTTTTTTTAAACGTTCTCAAAGAATAATTTCTTATGCTGGTCATTTTAATATACTGCAGATCCCTGACTTTATTTTAAGATAGGGTAACAAAATACTCTGCATGTGAAGTTATAAAAAACAATCCCTAGACTATACAGTTCTTGAAATAAAAGAAACGGCAACAGAGAGGCAAGGTTCCCCAGATCATGGTTTAAATTTATTTGTGAATTGAATAATTAATAACATCAACTTTGTTTTCCATTAGCATATGCCTTTAGAGAAGTAAATAGGAAGTAAATAGGAATCAGTTATTCCCTTTACTACCACCAATTCCATGCATATAATAAGAGTACATGGATATGATGCAGCCAGAAGAAGTCATTTGCATTTGGGGTTAACTAAAAAAAATAAAGCTATTTTAGTAGACACCCTGGACAAATGTAAGATAGTATAAAAGTAAATAAAAAGAGTTTAGGAAATATGTACCACTTGAAAAGAACAGCTAAATAAATACATTATTTGCATTATTTTTTGACAAGTACTGTAGGTGCCTATTTTTTTTATAGGTGTCTGTATATATATAACAAAAGGGGAGAGAGCGCAAGGCCCATAGCATATTTGGCGCGGTAATTACAAACTTCTCTCTCTCTCTATGTATGTGTATATATATATATATATATATATATATATATATATATATATAAAATTAACCCTTTTTTCAAGAGCACCGAGTTAGGTCTCCTTTGTATTGCTTGCACTGCAGATTTTCTCTTTATATAGTATTGCAATTGAAATGGCTAACAAATATTTTGTCAAATTGATGCATCTGTGCACAAAAATGTTTTTATGGTACCGTAAAAGAGAATTTCTTTTTAGATTTGTGATTTTGCCTAGAGAACTTAAAACGGTGTATGACAGGAAACCACATTAACAGAGTGAACCTGAATGTGCTTGAATGGTGTTCCCATAACATATTGATACCAAATGTGCTGCTTTATGTTATTTCATTCTGCAGGATAAAACAAGACATTCTTAATGGTTCTTTTGCTTGCACTCAGGATAATGTGTTTATTGATAGAGAACCTTAGCATGACCTACAGATTCCTACAGCCCTGTGACTTTCCTTAAGGAACCTATCCAATTTCATCTTAAATTCCCTTAGTGATTTTGCTGTAACTATTTCCTCTGGAATAAAATTCCATAGTCTGACTATTCTTTCAGTTAAAAAAGCAGTTCTGTTATCTTTAAGCAGTTTTTCTTTATGTTGTCATGTATGTGTACTGGAATTAACAAACCATATTTGTTTATACCTTTTCGTTTGTTTTAAGAATATATATATGATGAGATCACAGTTTCTTTATTTATAACTATTTATCTGTAGGGAAAATACTACCCACTGGTAGACAAGTTTGTCTTATAAGAAGGACAATGAGCAGGTATTAGATTAAATGATATTTTTCGAGACATTGCACTTACATGTATACTGTAAGATAACCAGACTGCACTCTCACAGTTCCAAGAAAGCCAGATAAAGATTTTTTTTACACATACAGTAAGGTTTCTACTTAAAATAGCATTACAGGTTTATACCCACAGAATTAATCAGGATATTCGGCAGATGAGGGACTAGGTGGTGGGTCTAAATTAAGTTTCACCGAAGAAGTTAGTTATGGTTCAGGGTCTCTCACGTCTATCAGCTGAATCCCCTTCTTCTACCACATAGTAAACATTTTTCAAAGCATGAATGGGGCAGAGTTATGGCAATGAGCGGCCAAAAATGTTCACTGGATGAAAATTAGTCAATGTGTTACTTTAAAGCTGCAGTTCAGTCTTTTTTTTTTTTTTCCAGTTATTTTTTTACTTCAATAGTTTCATGTGGGCAATCTCTAATTACCTAAAGAACTGCATAGCTGCCGGTCAATTCGTTCTCCGTCTATTGATCGGCAAAGTTTGGCGACATCTTTAAATATGGGGAATTTAAATCGTTGCTATAGGAACAAGCATGCTTGTTAAAATAGAATACAAGAAAATTGGTCATTCAAAGTTGGTTTTTTTTTAAACAGCAAATGCTAAAAGTATTTTTTCTTACTACAGAACTGATTTATTAAAAAAAACACACACATGCAGGATATTGCCTGAACTGCAGCTTTAATCAATTGATTTCACATTTTTGAATGTGCTTATTTTATGGGAAATGTGCTCAAAAAAATATCTGAAATATATATTTGAAAGAGTCCAGTAAATCACAATTTTACAAAAGCAAATACCCGATTACTCTCTACCGTCACCTGTGCATCTAGTGAGAAAGTAAAAGAAAAAAGTAGGATCCAACACCTCAAAGAAAACTAAATGCTATGTGGACTGTTTTTCATACACTACAGCAGTTACACCTGGCTCTGTATCTGAATGTTCTGTGCTTCACACTGTAGGATGCTCTGTATCTGAATGTTCTGTGCTTCACACTGTAGGATGCTCTGTATCTGAATGTTCTGTGCTTCATACTGTAGGATGCTTTGTATCTGAATGTTCTGTGCTTCACAATTTAGGGTCCATCCCATAGGACACCAACAGTAACACAAGACAAAATACCATGGCTGCTAGAACCATATTTTGGATGGGGAGACTGCTCTTTGTGCTCAGGACAGAATTGAAAATGAGAGATAACGCTCAATGTATTAATTCCGGCTCATTTAATAAATAAATAAAAACTGGAACTCTAGGTAAAGTGGGAAGTCAAGTGGGAGGGGGGTTGGGAGACAACAATCTAGGCCTGGCTCACATTTGGCATACCTGGGAAACCTGTTTTGTGTTGCTTGCTGATAGCATTGCCCTTCAGTGGAAAGTAGCAGCTATAGAAAGACATTGCTATTGCAAGTCATGTTACTACAATGCCAGATGGAAAAGTAGAGAGTAGGCAAGGTGGCAGCGATTCCAAATTAAAATCCATGCTGGGCTACCGCACCTTTCTTCCAGCCCCCATGCAAGCGACTAGAAAAGCCACAAAAGCCGACCCATACAAACCCACAAAACCAAACAGGGCCAACCATTTATTTGCTTTATTAGCCTGCTATGATGGGCTATATACAATTTATATAGACAATTTACTCACAAGTAAAGATTACAACATGAATGTATAAAACCGGCCTAATTGCAATAAGAACACCCACTGGGGAGCATGGTGATGCTTTATACAGTTCTCTTGTGATCATGTAATGAATATTTGTAATGAGGAGCTTTCAACTGCTATTGATTTGAAGCAACAATACCTTGTTGGCCCCATTTTACAGTGAGCTGCCAGATTTTAGACCTTGATGGTCTCATATGCTATTGTAAACGAGCACATTTGTGACTTGGATACTTTTTTTGCTATTTATTATATAAAGCACCATTGCACTATATTTGTCTCACTGTTTAAATATGTTGAGAGTGAGAGAAAAAAAACTATTTCCAGTCCTATGGAGATGCACATGAAAGATTACCTATCCATATAGAGGAGGTTTAAACCCCTAAATACAAACGCTTCAACACATCTACCATCACACGAGTGGAACTAATCTTTGCCACTCAATTACTTACCGATTATTCTAGCAGTGTTGCACTATACACTTATTTTTTATATACCGTGGGATATACTGCGCTCCAAAGTTCCTGTTCTATGCCTGACTATTGCAAAAAAAGTCTTGTTTCTGGAGCAGCATTGTACCCCAATAAATTGTATCGTATACACAAAGTATTTTTTATTCTTATGTTTTTCAAGTGTTTTCTTTTTATTTCCCCCATTTATGCCACAGATGATTTCCTCTTTCTTTCATTGCTGTACAGTGTGCACCACTCTTTATCACTATTTTAGAGAAGGTATTCATTGTACATAATTTTTTCCCACCCAGATTGTTCTCTCTCTTTAGTAACAGCCGGCTTAACACAGAAATCTTCAGAGCTCCTTAGAATAAAATGTATTTCTTCAATACACCACAAAACTCCACTACACAGATAAACCAGAACCAGGGAATAAGCCTGCATCCAACTAGCAAATGAATGCTGCTGCAATGGTCACTTTGAGGTCATGTATTAAAGAGACCCAAACTCTGCAGATGTTACAAAGATGTTCTGTAATTGTAATCTTGTTTTGTATCTTGTAGCACATCTGCTTAAAACTTAAAAGAGATGCATTCACCAAAAGACACAACTGTAGCCTACCTTAAAGCTGAAGCACATGTGTTGCATAAATAGCTCAACACACAAAAAAATGAGCAAATAAACTACATATGTCAGTATTTCTGGCACTCTTGGGGGAATTACTACATGACTTCTAAGACTTGCTTGTATTATAACTGCATGTATGCCAATGTGAACGATGTGAAGAACTTGCATACTGAAAGTATGGAAGAAATTAGATATCAGCAAGAATGTGAAAGACAATTACAGTATTTCAATGTTTTCTAAAACTACAAAGAGGGGGAAATCTCCAATGCTGGCTCTTTCCTTGGGAATACATAACTTCAGATGTGGGAAACAAAGTAAAACATTGCTTCCAGTGCTATTTCAGCAAGCCCCTGTATTAAATAATACATATTGGGATATACACTACTTTGTCTATACAAACCCAGGACATCACTATTTATTTTTATTTCGCAGGCTTACAGTTCCACTTTTTTTCATTTATTTTTTTATTTAAAAAAAAAAAGGGGGGGGGGGGATTTCATTAGGAAATATTCTTCACCTCCCTATTCTTACAGTATAAGCGTTTATATTACTAACAGCTTTGAACCCAATGTTTCATGGGTTGTTTTGGAATCAGACATACTACCAATACTTTGCTGAGCCATTTGGCTATTGAGAACATACAGAACGTGAAACAAATACCTAAATAAATCGAAATCATAATTTCCCATCTTGGTATTCAAACCTTTGGGACTCCTAACAATAGATCTGCATTGAGGTTATATTTAGTAAAAGTAATGGGATATGGGTGACTATTTATACTCCAATGAAAGTATTGGGATGTTCTGTATTTCATCAATCCGGTGCTATTTTTTTTCACACGTTCAAAATCTGTTAAGAAAACGTTGGCACATATTCCGTTGATTTAACACAATACATTTCTTTGTACCCAATCACTTTGTACCTTTTAACCTACAGTATACATTCCCATACAGAAGAGTTTCAAACAGTGTTGTAAATTAAGGCATTCAACATCTCGTTTATCCTATAAAACCCCCTTGACAAAACGTATTTTCTAAAAACATTTGCCCTCACTTACCTAGGTAATGCTGTTAGAAAAGCGAAGTGTACAATTCCAGACAAGTATTGGTGTGGACGCTCCAAACTCCATCCAACGGTAACTAATAGTTGCAGCAGCTAATGAGAGTTGCAACAGGTCCTGCTATCCGCACAGAGAGGAACTGGACGGGACATCAATACGGCTGAACCACTCGCAGTGTCCTCCTTCTGAAGTATCATTGGGAATCTCATGACTTTCCTGTCAGTAGAAGCTCTGAATGTTTATTTCCTCCTCTTCTTACACATGATACTGCTGATACTTTGTTGCATAAGTAGCAGTCCGACCTGTGCCACCCTCTGAGACTGTCTGAGAAAGGAAAGAGAGATGGCCCCAATTGCTGTCTGTCTGACTCTCCCCTGGCAGCCACACCTCCCACCCAGTTCTCACTGCTCCAGCAATGCCCCTCCTACATTCAGTGAAAGAAAGACAAAACTGTGCATTTTATTTAACAACCAGAACATAATTACACATAATATTCAATTTCTGCCTTTTTGGTCAATCTTACAGACACTAGGGTTAATTTCTTAAGAGGCTGATTAGACCTGGAGATCCTGTTGTGTTTTTTTGTACTGTATCAGTAAAATGAATGATTATACTGTATGCAAATCATTGGTTTAGTGCTGTTTTCACACTCTATTTGCATGATATCACAGATATACAAAACAATAATGAAATTGGGGAAAAGTTACACTGAAATACAGAAGACACTCAAGACTTGACATTTTATTGAGGAGAGTAGTAAAGAGATTATATAAACTACAGGATGATGTAAAAAACAAACAAATTAAAAAAAAAAAAACCACTGTAACCTACAACATGTACATAAAACAACCTGAAAAAAAAAAGAACGTGCAAAACAGCTTTATATTTTTATGACTTTGGGGGTGACCGGTTCAAAATAGTGTTTTATGTGTCAATGCATGTGTGCCAACCCAAAAAAAATGCCATTTCTTCCTCCTTTTTCTGTTGAGTGCACCATGATTAGGCCTCCTATTAATAGGTGCACCAACTTTCAAAGACACAAAGTAGGGCCCCCTTAATTATTGATTACGTAGCTGATAGCCACGGTATTGTTATTCCTGTAAACACTCCTGACGAAGCCGAGAAACAGTTTGGTAGCTGGGCGAAACGCGTAGAGTTATACCTGCGGACCTATTTTGGTCTTGGAGAGGATCCGTAGAAACCAGCTCTGTATGCAGTGACGTCACACCTTGCAGACGGGCGCGCAGAAGGAAGCTCCGGTCCAGGACACAGAGCCGCGGAAGCCAGCAGACTGACCAGAAGGAGGCGGTGAGCTGTTTCGGGACACCCTTCATTCACATTATGTGATACATGCTTTTTATCATTGTGCAAATTGTAAGTGCGCATTTTTATTGTGTTTTCTATATATAAACTTTTTTCATACTGATCGCACTATGTAGTCTCTCCCTCTCTCTATACACATACCGCTGTCGGATCATCGCCTGGGGGGCACAGATCATAGACATCTTCAAGGGTGGCAACCCAATTTGCCAACTGCTTTGAATATACCTTGCTCCTGTGAGTAGAATAGCCATACGAGCCAAGACACTGCTGAAATACTCATCTAATTACATAACGTCTGCACTTATATATATATTTTGTTCTCTTATCTTCCCCTATGCTCCCCCTGGATGTTTTGAGCAATTCCTGTAAACACAACACTGCACCCTCTCATATGTAGCTGACCATAAATCTGCTTTCATTTCTCCGTTCTCTTCTGACTTATTCCATTATGCATGTCCGGTCCACAAACCAACTCATCACTACTGTAAACGCAGCACAAAAAAAAAATCACAGCTAGGTGAACTGTCTCTAAATTGTCTATCACAACTAGTCAGGTTGGAGTGCTTTGCGTAGAAGCTGCAAAAACAAAGGAACATGTTTTTTGCTTTGTGCTTGACACTGTCAAATCAACTAATAATGTACATCTGACTCTCTAGACTATGCCACACTTATCATCTTCCCGCAGCTAATGTCTGCTTGCAGTTTCTCCTTACTAATGGAAACCCATCTCTTTTTTTCCATCCACGAGACAAGTGCACAAATCACATCTGCTTGCAGGCTTGAGAAAAAAAAAATTCACAGGCTGTTGGTGGGAAAATCACTAGAAACTCATTTGTTTCTGCACAACAGCTTTGTAACAGATTCACAAAGAGAAGCTTTCTAATGCTACTGTGATAAACCATGAACTAAATACATTAAAACATGTAAGATTTCATTGCTTTTTATGATTTGGCATGGGTTTCTATAAAATAATCAGAGCTCTCGCGATAATGAGAGCAGACGGATCTTGTTTTATATCTCCATACAAAAAGTGTTTCATTGTGCAAGCACCAAACTGAAATCAGTTAAGATACTACAGACTTAGCCTGGGCAGGGTTTTTAGCTGATAATAGTATGACAATACATAGATAGTCAGACCAAGTATTAGGGGTAACAAATCAATGAACTGTGCATATGCAAATTAGGTGCATTCACTTGTATTTGCAGAGGCCATAGTTATGCCTAAAACCTGATGTGACTCGTTGTCCTGAGGTAGAGGTTTGAGAATATCTGGAATCTATGGCAATCTGTTAAACATAACCTTAAACAGATAATGAGTAATAGATAGGAAATAAATCCCTAATGGACGCTACTAACACCTGCAGTGGGGTGGGTGTATTATATATAGATAATGAAAAAAACAGGATGATAAAGATGAAGTGGAACAGTCTATGAAGGGCAAAGAATGCAACTTGAAATACATGTAACCGAGGGCGCGCGCGATGTAAGGGCGCATGCACGTGTGCTAGTGAAGCTCTGTGAATCCCGCCTGCTATATTTCAATAGAGCCTCCGGTCGGCACTTCGTATTGATCCAAAATCCATGGGGGTAGGCGGGGGAACAACAGGAGATGACCCTGAAGAAAGACCGGAAAGCGAAGGCCCCAGATTTGTTCAGATTCGGCCGGGGACCCTCCATGTTGGCGGAGAAAAAGAAAGATGGCGCTGAGGCGCGCGCACCATTGGAATCAACACAGGAGGGAGAGAGAGACAGAGAGCCTGCAGAGAGGCAGAGGGACATGGCTGGGGGGCAGAACGTTTCAGTGGAATGTGTGAGTGGCACAGCAGGGAGAGATACTGCACTCACCAAGCAGGACCTTCAGGTCATGCTCAGGGAACTGCAAGCTGGGTTCCAGGTATCACGGGATAAAGCAGTGTTAGAGTTTACAGCAGAAGTTTTTTCACTGTCTAAAAGAACCACAGAGCTGGAAAATAAGATGAACGTTACCTTACAAAATCAGGTAAATACGGATGACGAGGTCCTGCATCTCAATGAAGAGGTCAGAGCCATGAGAAACAGTATGGATGATTTCGAGAATAGGGAGCGGAGGAAGAATTTACGAATTTGCCACATTCCTGAGACGGTGTCCGTTGAAGCCCTGCAGCCATATCTTAAGAGTCTCGTCTTGTCAATTGACCCCAACTACAAGACAGTGAAATGCTAATGGACAGAGCTCATAGAGCATTGGGCCCGCGATTTGATGATCCCAGAAGAAGCAGAAATGGTGTATTGAGGCTTCATCAATACGTAACTAAGGACCGGAATATAAAGGGCTGCAGAAATAAAGGATCAATCGACTTTAAAAACGCCCCTATTCAGATTTTCCAGGACTTGCCCAGATTTACTATAGAAAGGCGAAGAGGACAGTGACCGGTGACAGCGATACTCCAGGAAAAGGGGAATTGCTAACGATGGGGCTTCCCATTCCGTCTAATAGTTAACCACGAAATACATGTAATCAGCCCAATATTGCGTGGATCAATCAAAACCATAAGCCTTGTAAGATTCACACGGAGCACTATAAAGGGAGAACTATGTAAAAAACCTGTGTTGTCCCCTGGTGGGTATCACATCAATGAAATCCCCCCGCAGAACTGGCAGGTCCTTCTTGTGGCTCAGGATCGTAAGGTCTGTAGGTCGTCACCACACTGGATGAATGTAAAGCGGTCAATGGGTATACTCACAACCCGTTTAGAGACTGATCCGGTTACGTGCTTCAGTCCCGTGGAGTAGGTAAGATGAAGAAAGAAAGGGCTGAGCACTGCAGGATAGATTCGGCTGGAGGCAAGTTAAAATCAAAACATTTTGTTAGGCATAACGCCAACTACCAAAAAAGACAAAAAGATCCTCAGACGCGTTTACTGCCAATGGCGCTATATTATTGATCGGTGGGAAATGCGTTTGAGGATCTTTGTCTCTTTTTGTAGTTGCCGTTATGCCTAATAAAATGTTTTGATTTTAACTTGCCTCCAGCTGAATCTATCCTGCAGTGCTCAGTCCTTTCTTTCTTCATGTTAAACAGATAATGAGAATGAATAAACTTATTCTGGCCAATGCTTTCATTGGCAGCCATTCTTTAGTTTACAACTTTAGCCTTACAGTTTTCAATAGTGCTGCTCATTAGTTCATTGTACCGGTTATAGTGACTGTACCACTCATTTTCATATGCACAATTAACATAAAGGTGGTTTCATTTTGCTCTAAAATGTGTTTTCTTTTCTGTTTAGGCAGCATAAATAAAGCATTTTCTTCAAAATCAAAATTGCCCTATTAGTTGATTGATCAGGCTTCTCAGATGACTACTTGTAATAGTTATATAAGTATATCGGAGCTCCATGTTCTGACCTTGGATGACCTGAGTCTCTTTTCTCTATACATTATAAAATCACTAAAATAGAAGAACTGAAGCATCAAAGAAACTTTTATAACCACACACTATAAAGCTGCAATCTGCTCTACTCACCATAAAACGTCTCCTTTTTTTTTTGCCATTGCAAAGCCCCTCTGCTGTTATTTCTTTTAGCAATCCCACCCTTTTTAAATCATGCAGTTGAAAGCTGGAGATATCAGTTGGTAACAATTTGCCTCCTTAAGAATTCAAATGGCTGCCATTCACACTCATTAACACAACAGAGTTACAAATGTAAAAGCTGATGCAGGTGAAACAATTAACAGGTCAAACCTCAGTAAAATATGAAGATTAAAAAAAAGAAGTTACAAATAGATCAGCACAACATAAACAGTCATTTTATGGTGTGACTTCATTTGGGGGGGGGGGGGCGGTTGGGGAATTACTAATTGAAACATACAGATGTTGCCAGTGTCACTGTTGCTGAAGCCACGGCTTAAAAATCAAAAAAAGCTGTGATTTCTGTGGAAGGGGCAGTTGGGGCTTACCAGGGCGTTGCTACGAGTTGTCCATTACTTTTTAATGTTACCACCCCCAGGAATAACAAATACAAAGCGCAAACTTGACTCAAGGTACATGTGAAAAATAGACAACAATAGTGCAGCACAGCTAAATAAATGTTATGAGATAATCCAAAACACTGTAAATTTCCCAGCAGTCCCACTAACTCTGCAGGAAGGCAGCAAATTGCTTTGGACACTTGTTTCACACATATTGCTTTACAGAATGCTCTGCTTGACCCCTCAGTGTTGGACTCTCTGAACTATTATCTTGCATTTGACTGACTTTGTTTACCTTAGGCACCTTAACTGACATAGACACTGCCTTATTGGAGTGCTTATCAGAATCCCTATTACTTTTGCATAGGGTAGTTTGCATCATTGTGAAAAGGGAATTGTGTTACACTTTACATTGCCCCCTATTTTCCCTGTTTTACTTTAACCTCCCCCCCCCCTTTGTGGTTTTACTTGTCCTCCTTCCCTGTGCCTGTGTTCTCTCCCTTTCCCCATCTACTGTGTTTTACTTGGGGCCTTTCTCATGTTCTGTTGGTGCATGTTTCATTACTCCTAGATTGCACTACTTGCTTAATCATTCTCATTTATTAATTCATGACATTTATTTTTGGCATATTCTCTATTTTGACCATTGCTATCTCTATTCGTCAGTGAGTACTGGGAACCACCCCCGCCCCCTCCCACACAAAAACACATACACTCGGAGTTATATCCCCCTACGCATTTCGCACTTTATCAAGGCCATTTATCTTTCTGCAACCAACACAAATGGATGGCACACGGAGAACCCTAGGACGCATGGGGTGAAGTCTGGATGCTGCACTCATGAAGTGAGTCCAATTGTGACTATAAAGTACCCCTTACATCTCTAGATGGCTGAAGGAAGGTATGGTGAAATTATATTCGCTGTTATTTCTGGACACTGGATGTGTTAAACCTTTAATGATGTGATGTGTGAGGTTTTCCAGGCATGGGTTTTCTACCTACCTATTCAAACCTCATATATCAATTGTGTGATACTTTAAGGGTAAATTCTGCTGGAGCTTTTACATTTCCTATTTACGTCTGTTTCTTGTGCTTAACAGCAAATAATATTCTGGAGTTTTAGTGTAGACATACAATTCTAAAAGAGACTAACAAGTGTTAATCGCAAATAAAGTGTGTCTCCTCTCTTGAAAACATGAGGTTACATATCTTTAGGGAAAGTATATTGACAAGTGTGTTCCACTTTCACCCACATATGTCCATTGCAATCTCTATTCAGGAATTTGTATGCTGTGTCCTAATCAGTACCATAAAGCTCTTCAAATCAGAAACACAGCAATAAATTTGTAGACTACAAAAATACGAGAACTATATGCATATAAAAAAAGGAAATACGTTAATAAAATATAAGTACATAAAAATCATAAAAATTGTTCACTTTGATCATACCAGATACCAAAGTGACATAAGTAAATACTATTTGATTGAACAATATAATAAAATGGAACATAAAAATCTCAATGTAATAATATATGTATAATAGACCTTGAGAGACACGCGGGATTTGGAGGGTGATCATGAGCTGCATTGAGGTGTCCGCTTCTCCTTCCCTGTTTTTTGCACGTGTGCGAGTGTGTGTCTCGCTCTGCCGACTCTTTGGTGACATCGCCAGCATGGCTGCGCACGCAGACGGGAGGACATGGGAGCCGGTGTCTGTGGGAGTGAAGCCTCCAGTCGGCATCATCTTCAGACCCAGAGTGGTCACAATGCCTTGTTTGTCTGGGAGCATGTGAGTGTATTTCCACTGCTGTACCAGCCTTTTTTGAACTATAAATAGCTTATTTGCTTTATGATCTTTATTTCTCTTATACTGGTGAAAAGTGATAAAACGGCGCAAAAAACTTAATAGGTGATCACTGTAAATTCAGTGACGTGAATACAACACTCTTAAAATTAATTAATTAAAGTGCACGTATAATATATAACACATAAATATTGTGAAGATATAAAAACAAAAAAATGTGGTGAAAAGAA
Source organism: Ascaphus truei (assembly GCF_040206685.1). Lineage (NCBI taxonomy): Eukaryota > Metazoa > Chordata > Amphibia > Anura > Ascaphidae > Ascaphus > Ascaphus truei. The sequence goes on along the minus strand of NC_134483.1, from coordinate 193,708,202 downwards.
TAATAAAGTTTTGCCCCCTGCTCGAACCCTCTGGTGGGATATGTTTCCACTTGTCCCTCAGTGTTGTAGTAGATTCACAGATTCCAGGGGGAGCATAGAGGGAAAAACACAAAAGCACAGAAAATCTAAGTGCAGGAGAAATACAACGTGAAACAAATGTCAGCTCCAATCTTGGCTCTAGTGAAAGGCCTACTTACAAACTGTAAGAATATCAACAGCAGTGTGTAATCAAGGCTTTAGACAATCTATCCAAGGTGAGTGTCAGCTCAGCATGGATTGAGGGAGAAGCAGCTCCAATACTCAAGAAGATGTAGCCCCAATATATAGAGAGAAAAAAGCTACATAGCATAGATCAACCAGGTTTAAAAGGTTTTAATCCAAGTGTTAAAATTGCACTTACAATATATCAATAAAAAGCAGGCATATCACACTGCAATAGTGTATTGAAGAGACAGCTTGGCACACCAGCTCACCGTCCTGCAGCCACCATAAGATCTCTGTCTCCAGCCTTTACTCCATCGCGTCTCCGCGTCTCCGCAGGTCTGGGCGTCTGACGTCAGATCTGGTTTTCAGGTAGCAACCTCGCGGCCTGCGGCTCCTCTCCAAGAATGCTCCGTATGGTGAAAGGACTCCCACTCAGCCAGTTTCACCACGTGATACCGTCAGCTTCGAAGATACCTGACGAAGCTGACGGTATCACGTGGCGAAAATGCATCCTTAAGTACATAGAAAGGGCTGCATTTGGTCTGTACCAGACTTCTAATAAAGAGAACTACAAGTAGACACCAAGCAGAAACTACAAGCAGAAATACCAAGCAGAAACTACAAGTAGACACCAAGCAGAAAAACACATTTCACCAAGATTACGGTAGTTGAAAATGATGCCTGTGGTTTTCCCAAGAATCATATACAAAAGAATAAAGAACTGAAAGGCATTAGAAACTGTATTCAACACGTTAGAGTTCCCCATAAGGGTAGCAGATACAGGCCACAGATATATGTAGGCAAGGAGCACAAGCAAAGAGAACAGACAAGTATATGATTTATGAAAACAAGTTGCAGATTGCTGGCACTCATTAGTGCTTCTTTTCATGCATTTTAATAGGTGGTAACATATTTCCTCCCCCTGTTTTTTCTTCTTCCATTTTGTCAATATTAAAGTACACCAAATATTCTATCAAGCCTCATACTGTATCCTTTCCAACAGTGATTTGTAAGAGAGGAGAACAGAGAACCTACAGCCCTAGGTACAATATGTCTGATCTTCGGCTTCCGGCATTGATAGTTCTACTTAGACCCAAGGCATGAATGCAACTGTTTCTGTTTCTGCATGTTTAATCTTCTTTAAAACACCTCACCGAATTGTATGAGATTCAGGCTTTCTTTACAGTTCAAATATTCCATAATTTCAATAAGCTTCTTGGCCCTTCTCTGCACCTGTCCCCTTCTTTTGAATAGTGTATGTAGCATATTTGGCACAGATTGGGTTAATTACAAATAAAAAACAGGTATTTAAAAAACATATTCACCTCTTGACAGCCCCCCAAATACATATGCAAAAAAAATGTGCCACAGAAACGGAAGACCAAGGCCTACACAAATGCGTAATCCAATGTATAATGGTCATCTTCAGTCTCAATTCATCTTCACATTGGACCATGTCTTCTGGTCAATTTATAAAAATGGTGAAACTAAAAGGAAAGCGATCAAGCTTTTTTTCACATGGCAATACATTAAGTGAATACTTTAAACAGAGATTTTTCCCTAGAGGGTTTTAGATTCGTAATAGTTGGACAATTGGGAATGAGAACCCTGATTTCTGTGAGAACTGATGCAAAATATTAAACAAGGCCTCTTTAGGTTTGATGGTACTTGTTATTGAAGAGGCTGGTAAACAACTGTCCATGACCAGGCATGAAATATTAAAACTAGAAATCACCATTGAACACACGCATCAGAGTGATATCACTGTTCAGCTTTTAGAAGAACTAAAGATACGACTTCAAAAATTTAAGGACGGTTTAGAAAGGTGATAGGTGATTACAAAGTTAATACCGTATTCTTGTCGACTAGACAGGAAAGACGTACCAGGTTTCCAGTAGTAGTAGGGGAAGAACTATCAGAGAAGAGGAGAAGCCAACACAAGCGACGCAGGCTTGTTCGTCAGCAGACGGTATGCAATCTCAGACACCAGGAACGTCAAAATCTTTTTTAGGAAGAGGAAAAACGACAAATACGAAGAAAAACGACAAAAGACCAGGAGGGGCAGACATAAATCCAAGGACACCACCTGTCCTCAGATCCCACCAGTAAACAGTGCTCAAAGTCTTGTCATTAATCTCTCTGACTTTCAACTTTCTTATACAGAATTAGATATTTTGCTAAGGGACCCTCTTTTGTGCCCACCACAACTGCCAATAGATTTGATTTGGAAGTGGGGCTTTTTAAGTTAGAAAGGAAATACAATTTGAAATCTTTCTTTTCCAACAGGGCGCCAGGTATACTACAGCAGCAGCATCAACCAACTATTCAGGTAACAGCCAAAAGAGGAAAGGTATGTAAACTTAAATCTAACCTTTAATTTAATAATTTAACTTTTAAATTATAACCTTATGATGGGCCAGAAAAAGTGCCTTAAAAAATTGGTTGAAAATCCAAAAATTATACTCAAAAAAGCAGATAAAGGGAGAGCACTAGTTCTGCAGAACTATGAACTTTACAGAGCTGAGGCCTATAGACAGCTAGCGGATGAACATTGTTATATTAAGTTAAGCCATGACCCCACGATCATATATCAGCAGGAGATTGAAAAGATTCTCCAATTGGGTTTGGTCAATCTATGGCTCACAGAGGCTGAAAAAGAATTTTTAACAATGAATAATCCGCGCCGTCCAGTCATTTCTATTACCAAAAGTCCATAAAAGTCTATTCAACCCCCCATGAAGGTCTATTATATTGTCCACCAATTCCTTAAACCAACCCTTAGCCATATATATATAGACACCTTTTTACAGCCTATGGTTATTGAGGTTTGTTTGTGGAATGGTGCTCAGAAAGTGCTGGGACCGTATATGATGGAAGGGAGCATAAACTGGGTATATATGAATAAAAGTAGCAGTACTAAGCCTTAAGAGGGCATAAGGTACCCTGAAGTTTGGGGTGGGTTGTCCAAAGACACCCCCCCCCTCCTCATTGGGTTAGCCCCAGGTAATGTACTCACGATATTTGCTTCTTCCCAGTGCCTCCCTTCCAGAGCGTGCAGCTGAAGTGGGATAAAGATTCCAAAAGCCAGGGTGTGCAGCACACAGCAAAGATAGAGAGAGCAGGTCTTGCAATAACAGTCTTTTATTGATGGGTCATATGGGTGTGGGACAGCAGCAAACCTTCAACGCGTTTCGTTCAACTTGATAAAGTTCTTTGAACGAAACGCGTTGAAGGTTTGCTGCTGTCCCACACCCATATGACCCATCAATAAAGGACTGTTATTGCAAGACCTGCTCTCTCTATCTTTGCTGTGCGCTGCACACCCTGGCTTATGGTTACTGAGGGTAGATCCTATACAAAGGACACATTCGATTTTTGGACAAAATAAGTTCTTCCATTTAGAGGACAAGGAAATTCTCCTAGTGAACATGGATGTCACCAGTCTTTACACTATCATTCCTCACACTGACGGATTGAACATTGTCAGAGAAAGATTAGAAAATAAACACACAGCAAATCTACCTGTGGATTTTATTATGCTCTTATCGCATTTCATCCTGCACAAGAACTACTTCCGGTTCAAAACTAGTTTTTATCTGCAAATTACTGGTACGGCCACGGGGAGCAATGTGGCACCCTCCTATGCCAATTTATATATGGCAGATTTTGAAGAGAAATGTATTCTCAATACCACCTATTATGATAAAATGTTATTGCTGTCGTTACCTAGATGACCTGTTTTTTTTTTATCTGGGAGGGCACTGAGGAGGAACTGGTGGATTTTGTTTTGCATTTTTACATATCTGGAGCTACTTCCCACACTGGTAACATTTATGAAAAACTGGAGCAGAACCCAAATTTCCTTTTTGGATGGGTTAATCACCCATGATGGGCACCAACTGCACACAGATCTTTACCGTAAACCGACAGACAGAAATTCCACACTCCATGCCTCCAGTTTCCATCCTGACTCACTTAAAGATATGTTGCCTTTATCTCAGAAAATTAGACCAACCAGGATAGTCGACAGACCTGAACGACTGAAACATACTTAGACAGATATTAAAACTAGGTTTTTAGCACGTGGACACATACTGTCCAACATAGAAAAGGCCTTTGGTAGAACACAACATATAGTTCGCCAGCAAGATGACGCAGAGAGAATGACTTTTGTCCTCAAGTTTACTACTGCTAGTAAATTTGTCAAACAAATTATGCATACACATTGAGGGGTACTGCAAACAGATATACTGCTAGGCTCTACTTGTGGAGAGTATCCTAGGTTTGCTTACCAAAGGGGTCAGAACCTTAACGATATACAGTACTCATTCATACAGATAAAAAGAACATTACACAGTACCCCATTTTTTGAGAGACCCGAAGCCTGGGTGTTACAGGTGTTTTAGCTGTTCAGTGTGCAATAGTCTAACTACTGGTAATGAATTTTGTCACCCTAAGAGTGGTTTAAAATTCGGTATAAAAAGTAGAATTACCTGCATTACTACACACGTAGTGTACATAATAAAATGCCCCCGTGGACTCATGTATGTAAGCAAAACCAATTGGATGCTCAAGATGAGATTTATAGAGCGTAAGAGTAAAATTAACAACAGATCTGAGGACACTGCATTAATCACTCACCGTGTAGAATTTAAATTAATCATCCCTTAGATTAATGGGGTTGAACAAATAATAAAGAGTACTGCAGGTATAGATAAGGAAACAAGTTTATTGCAAAGGGAAACATACTGGGTGCACACGCTAGATACAGTACACCCCAGGGGCCTCAATGATTTTATATCATTTCATTGTTTTCTAACAAGGAGGTGAGTTAGAATAGTGTATGAGCATTCTGCATTTATTTACAGACTGTTTGGCTGCTGCTGCTGTTGAAATTGTCCTCACCTATTTTCCTTTGACTTATAAGGTTAGTAAGGAATTTTTCAACTTAATTAACAAAGAAAACTTTGACAAGAACCCCATTTTTAAACTTTTCTATTTTTTGATACACTTATTTTATCGTGGGTTCACTTATGTAACACTTTGAGGACATCCCACTGATTTTATCCATCTGTTCCTTATACAGTATATGTCATGCATCCTCCTCTCCATTATCCTCGGATGAAGAATGGAGCATCTGCCAAGACTGATGATGCCTGCGCTATGCCTAGCTGCTGAAATAAGTACCAATGGGACAATGAGTCTCACCACGCATGCGCAAGGCTTGGCTACTGAAGCGAGCAACGGCGAGAGAATGGGATTCACCATGTATGCGCAACACAAGAGGAGAACGAACACGGATTCAACACAGCCTAAGCTCAGTGACGTCAAGCCGGATGAATTCTCACGGGACTTCGGTATCCAGGAGGAACCAATCGGGATGCAGAAGGAGGCCATGATAATGCCACCAGGACCGGAATGCGGAAGAGCGGACTCATGCGGTGTGTGGAACTAAGATGCAGAGGCGTGATCGAGTTTAATCAACGTGGAATAACGTGGGGCAGCTGGTGATAATTTTCACTTGACATTTGGGGGTATAAATACTGGACTTGTTTTCACTAATGGTATGCCGTGTCACTTGATAAAGGCCACATTTTATAAATACCCGATATATCCCTAAAATATAAGTTAACAAAAGCTCTGAAATCCCACAGATTCATCTCGAAACCAGACAAAATATGTTTTGATTTAAAACCCCACAAAACAAACAGGAAATGTGCTCAAGAACACAAGTTACTGCAACCATTTGCGGTTTACTTTTAACCACATTTTTTTCTATTTCAAATCCTTATACAAAACCTGCAAAATCCTGCAAATACATTTACTGTAAATGTTAACATATAATTTCTGTTAGCTTAATTATTGTCACTAAGAAACCCAATGCTAATAGTGGCTAACACTATACATCTGATACATAAAGCTTGGCCCCTTTCAAACCTACTTACCAGTATGCCCTCCTACTGTATCTGAATGTTCCTTCTACCAATAAGATTGTAAGCTCTTCGAAGCAGGGACTCCTTTTCCTAAATGTTACTTTTATGTGTGAAGCACTTATTCCCATGATCTGTTATTGGTATTATTTGTTATTTATATTATTGTCACATGTATTACCACTGTGAAGTGCTATGAACATTAATGGCGCTATATAAATAAAGACATACAATACAATGCTTTTTGTTTTTTAACACTTGTATTTTATTGGCATATACAAGTCAGATTTTACTAAACATACAATTGCTTCTTTTGCTTAACATGCACAATTTTGAGTTTAGAGGGGAAAAAAAAAGAACAGCAGACGTAACAGATTGTGGGGTACAGAAATTAAAAGGGGGAGGGGATGGCGGCTGAGCTGCATTCATCAAATGTGATTGTGTACACATAGTTCATTCAACCAGTCATCTATATACCTATTCATAGTATCAGTGTTTCCCATATTCTACAGAATTTTGACCAGAAGTCATTAATATAGCTTGTTATTTTATTTATTTCTAAAATGTTTACCAGGAACGAATACATTGAGAGTCACCTCTCGTTTTCAAGTATGTCCTGGGCATAGAGTTAAGCTGACAAATAATACATAGTTACATAAGTGAACAGGGTATACATTATATACAAGACATTGCATGACCAGTAAGAGATAATATATATTATAGGCGTATGTAACAGTTACAGACCAGATTAAAATGTGAGACAGCTTTAGTTTTGAAAGATCTTAGACTGGTGTTAGGCTTTCCATCTCCATAACAAAGAGAATCTGGTTCTTTATAAGAGAATGTGGGAGGAGTTGGGCGCTTCCAGGACATAGCAATAACATACCTGGAGGGCAGCAGTATCTGGGAGTAAAGTTTGTTCAGTGCTTTATCTGTGTTTGGGGGGAGTTTTCCTAGTATTAAGGTGAGAGGGTCTTTATGTAAGGTTGTTCCAGTGAGCGTGCAAGGACTAAGGACTTTTTTCTATAGTTGAGTAAGCTTAGTGCAATCTAGCCATATGTGAGAAATTGTCCCTCTGGCTGCAGTTTCTCCCGCACAAGGGGGATGATGTTATATATAGTTAGCATGAAGCCTCACCGGTGTGGGATACCAGTGGTAAAGCACCTTATAGGCATTTTATTTTATTGTAGCACACAGAGGGCCTCAGAAAAGAGGGCTCCCAGGAGTCGGTGGATCAGCTCTAACCACGGATCTGCAGTAATACTCGTCTATGTCTATATTGAAGTGGCAGTTCCCAAAATAGCACACAGAACAATTAGTAATGGCAAAGGACCAACCAGGGTCCCCGTAATGGGCCTAATGTAACCAGGGTAATAGAGATGATTATTCCAGCTCAACTAATAGGAGGGCCAGGTTCCATACTAGTTAAGCAACTAAGATGATACACCTCCCTCTGAGTCTTAAGTGAGGGCACCCATGGAAGCACAGTATTGATAAATAACCATGCAAGAAAGTACAATGTTGATATGTGATTGTGAGCAGTCCCTGTGCCTGGGGACACAAATAAAAGAATGTTGTGCTACACAAGTTCCTGGCGCCCATTATTTTCCATCCTTTGTTGCCTCATTGCCCATTCTGGGGTTAGAGCTTGCTAGAATGTGTGTTTATTAATTTTAATTTTCAACTGGTATCAGTTGTCTGGAAGTTAGTGGCCCCTCCTCTCTGGGTTTAAGCTCACCTCATCCCACTTTTTAAGTAGCAGGTTTTTCCATGTTCCTGTGCAGGACAGGTCCACTGAGGCCCATTCTCCCGCCAGCAGTGCTAGATGAACATTTTCACAGGTAGTCTTAGGACCTGATTACTGGTCATGCCATGCAATGGCTGCAGGCTTATAATGCTTTGGCCAAAGGGTTTAATTACATTACCCTTACTCATGAGAATACTAGCATTGAAATATTTAACTATATATTTTGTCACATTGGATGTTGCATTGGGTATTTTTGTCTTTTGTTGTAAACATTTGGCCACGCTCAGTAGCACTCCTTTTTATATAAATACACATATATATATATATATATATTGTGACAAACGGCTTACTCCGGGGCTCCGTCGTTTGTCCGGGACTGTTTAGAACACGGTCTTTTAGGGTAGGTTAAATGATGAGGCGTCACGTACTGTTCCTTTAAACAGGCTATGCCTGGTTTATTCAGTCCCAGGCACTGAGACTGCCACAGTGCATACAACAGAAAACAGATCAAAACAAAAGCTGCTCACCTGAGCGATAACTTAACTTAGATATCCCTGACTCAGGGTTGGAAGTGGCTTTTCCACTTCCAACATCAAAACACGGTACTTTTGCAGTCTTACACAAATGAACAGAAAGATTGAACCTGTTTGGGGAAGAGGCTTCTCCCCTCTGTAGTTCAGCAGCCTTCCAGCCTCCTGGCTCTTGTGGGGAGACCAGAGCAAACAGGAAATCAGTCTTTCATACCTGATTCCTAATTAGCATGACAGGTGACAGAAATCAGGCAGCAGACAAACTCTGGTCTGGATCTCTCATCCCTCAGTTCCAGCGCTTGCCAAACTGTGGGATGGAGTGTATGTATTATAAGGCTGCACTCCCAGGCCAAACAGGATAGAAACTGTCTAGTATCCTGGGAGCCCTATATACGGAATTTATTACCATCCCCTGGTTTCTGTCACATATCCTCCCCCCCAGCTCAGACCTCGAGGGATGAGCGACCATGGATATTAGGGAGTGCATCCTTGACAACCCGTCAGCATTGCCATGTTTGTGCCCTGACCTGTGTTCCACAGAAAATTTAAAGGGTTGTAGGCTTAGGAACCACCTGGTCACTCTAGCATTCTTTTCCCTGTTTTGACACATCCAGGTAAGGGGTGCATGATCTGTGACCAACCGGAATTTTCTCCCCAACAGGTAGTATTTGAGCGTCTCTACAGCCCACTTTATTGCGAGACACTCTTTCTCTACTATGGAGTAATTTTTCTCCTGGGGATTTAGTTTCCTACTTAAATAAAGGATGGGGTGCTCCTCACCTTGAGACTCCTGGGAGAGTACCGCCCCCAGCCCTACCTCAGATGCGTCGGTTTGGACTACGAACTCTTTGGAGAAGTCAGGTGTGACCAACACTGGTTGGGCACAGAGAGCTTCTTTCAGGCTTCTAAAGGCCTGTTCGGTTTCGGGGGACCACTTTACCATTAGCGGTCCTCTTGCTTTTGTGAGGTCAGTTAGTGGGGTTGCCTTAGTTGCAAAATTGGGAATAAACCTTCTATAGTACCCAATTAAGCCCAAAAAGGTCCTTACTTGTTTTTTTGTAACTGGCCTTGGCCAATTTTGTATCGCCTCCACTTTGAGTGTTTGGGGTTTGAGTAAACCTCTGCCAATAGAATATCCCAGATACTTGGCCTCCTCCAGACCAATAGTGCATTTAGCGGGGTTAGCAGTTAGTCCAGCAGACCGGACTGCGTCAAGCACAGCTTGGACCTTTGGAAGGTGGGATTGCCAATCTTCACTATGGATTACCACATCATCCAGGTAGGCGGCAGCATACCGAGCATGTGGTTTTAAAATTTTATCCATCATTCTTTGGAATGTGGCGGGAGCTCCATGTAAGCCAAAAGGCAACACCTTATACTGAAAGAGGCCGTCTGGGGTTGAGAAGGCTGTCTTTTCTTTTGCCCTTTCTGTGAGGGGAACCTGCCAGTACCCTTTTGTTAGGTCTAGGGTTGTGAGATATCGGGCTTTGCCCAGTCTCTCTACAAGTTCATCTACCCTGGGCATAGGATAAGTATCAAATTTTGACACCGCGTTTAGTTTCCGGTAGTCATTACAAAACCTTGTTGTACCATCTGGCTTTGGGACTAAGACTATAGGGCTGTTCCACCCACTTTGGGATTCCTCAATTACACCTAGTTTTAGCATTTTTTTAACCTCTAAACTTATAGCCTTTCTTTTGGCCTCTGGGATTCGGTACGGTTTAAGGTTAACTCGGACCCCCGGTTCAGAGACTAGGTCATGTTCAATTACGCTAGTTCTACCTGGCCGTATAGAGAAGATTTCTTTGTTTCTTCTTAATGGGCAAGAGGTATTCGGACACTAGTGTGACCATGCTCCCAGAGTCAAGAAGTGCCCGAACCCTCTTACCATTAACCTTTACAAATGCCCACAGATGGTTATTCAAGGGATCCTCTGGGCTAGGGCCCATACATTGGGACAACAGCGAATAAGGTTCCACGCTGTTGCATTGCATGGGCTCATAATTTAGTGGGCAGATTTTTGCTGTGTGGCCCCTCTCATGACAATTTACACATTTAGGTACATAGTCTGTGTCCCACTTAGAGCCTTTTCCCGGCTCCCCATGTTGGCTATTGCCCTTAGTGTGCGAACCACTGTTGCTGGTGCTGCGTGAAGGTGGTCGCCGCTCTTCAGCGCCCCTTAACCCCGGTACCCTTTTACCGTCTCTGGAAGAGTCCTGGAACCTCGGGTAGTGGGGTTGCTCCATGACTGTGGGTTGCGGGTGCTCTTCTGCTGCATTGTACCTTTCTACGAGGGCCACAAGCTCATCCGCATTGTGGGGGTCACTCCGACTGACCCAACGGCGTAAGGCAGAGGGAAGTTTCCTCAAGAACTGGTCCATGACCAACCGTTCCACGATGTGGCTGGCTGAGTTGATCTCGGGTTGTAGCCACTTCCGGGCGAGGTGGATGAGGTCATACATCTGGCTTCGGGTGGCTTTATCCATCGTGAAGGACCATGCGTGAAACCTTTGGGCGCGAACAGCCGTGGTTACGCCGAGGCGGGCGAGGATCTCGAACTTCAATTTTGCATAGACGTTAGCTTCGGCTGGCTCTAGATCAAAGTAAGCCTTCTGGGGTTCGCCGCTTAGGAAGGGTGCGATTAGACCAGCCCACTCAGCTTCTGGCCATCCCTCTCTCTGTGCCGTGCGTTCAAACGTGAGAAGATAGGCTTCCACATCATCCGAGGGTCCCATCTTCTGAAGGTAGTGGCTTGCCCTGGTCATTTTCGGAACTGGGGCTGCCGCTGCCAGTGGAAGGTTACTGATAGTCCCCCTCAGGATCTCGAGTTCCTGCTGTAAGCCCTGAGCGAACCGCTGTTGCTCCTCTCTCAGCAAGCGGTTTGTCTCTTGCTGGTTTGCATTCGCGTTTTGCAGGGCTTCATTCGTCTGTTGCTGGTTTGCATTCGCCTGTTGCTGGTTGGCATTAATCTCTTGCTGGGCTATTAGCAGCTGTTGATGGGCTGCATTCGTCTGCTGCTGGTTTGCATTAGTTTCTTGCTGGGCTATTAACAGCTGTTGCTGGGTTTCATTCGCGTCTTTCTGGGCAGCGACATTGCGTACCAGCGCACCCACCACGTCTTCCATCTTGTTTGCAGAGGATGAAAAAAACTTTTTTTTTTTTTTTTTTCAAAGTTCTTCAACCCGCAGACCCCCTAGTGCTCTGCCCGCATTCTCCACCATATGTGACAAACGGCTTACTCCGGGGCTCCGTCGTTTGTCCGGGACTGTTTAGAACACGGTCTTTTAGGGTAGGTTAAATGATGAGGCGTCACGTACTGTTCCTTTAAACAGGCTATGCCTGGTTTATTCAGTCCCAGGCACTGAGACTGCCACAGTGCATACAACAGAAAACAGATCAAAACAAAAGCTGCTCACCTGAGCGATAACTTAACTTAGATATCCCTGACTCAGGGTTGGAAGTGGCTTTTCCACTTCCAACATCAAAACACGGTACTTTTGCAGTCTTACACAAATGAACAGAAAGATTGAACCTGTTTGGGGAAGAGGCTTCTCCCCTCTGTAGTTCAGCAGCCTTCCAGCCTCCTGGCTCTTGTGGGGAGACCAGAGCAAACAGGAAATCAGTCTTTCATACCTGATTCCTAATTAGCATGACAGGTGACAGAAATCAGGCAGCAGACAAACTCTGGTCTGGATCTCTCATCCCTCAGTTCCAGCGCTTGCCAAACTGTGGGATGGAGTGTATGTATTATAAGGCTGCACTCCCAGGCCAAACAGGATAGAAACTGTCTAGTATCCTGGGAGCCCTATATACGGAATTTATTACCATCCCCTGGTTTCTGTCACAATATATATATATATACACAAAAAAAACAAATAGTAGCGCTAGTTTGTGATAGAAATAACCGTGATGTGCAAAAAGTTATAAATGTTTAAAAGGTGAAGGTGAAGTGCAGTAAATATTAAATATGTATATGAAATATTGGTGTTAGCATAGGAACAGTCTGTATGGAAGAGGCAATGCTTCTAAATGGTCAAGTCGACCATAATAAACTACAAACCAAAAAAAGAAAGTAGCGCCAGTTCCGTACAATGAATAATATAAACTGGAATTTATTAATAACCAGAATAGTCTCAAGGACAATGCAAAACTGGTGTGTTTAAAAAGCAATATTGACAAAAAATAAAATGAAATGGTTAGCAGCAATATGCAAGTGACATATATGAGGAACTTGTGAGCGAGGAGGCAATTGATGGTCCTATCTCCTGTATACCCCCCTCAGGACAGTGTCTCTAGTGTTACCCGGATTAGCATACGTGATACTTGCGTCGTGGATCTGCAGGCGCAGCTGACGGAGGGACGCGGAAACCTCTTGGGGTTCATTGCGGATACACCCATCTGGTGAGACCGTTCCCTTACCCCCCTCTGCCTTTACCCCTTGGATGCAATATACAGGAAAATCTAACAGCCTGCCACTGCTATCACACATTCATTCTTGATCTACATCAGAGTCACACCACTCCCCATTTATTGCTCTATTTACAATCAATATTGTGCAATTGAGTGCTTCAATATTCACAAGTGCTACTCCCTCACAATAGATCTATTGGATATTTTTTTGGACACAGCTTTTGGACATTTATTTTTCCTCCAGTTATTCAATCCATTTGTATTGACCCATTGTTATTTATGCTTTATATTTATTTGTATATCTGTTTGTCCAGCAACCAAGCTTTTTTTTGCCTTTATTACATTTCCCTTATTTTTAACAGCTATATAGGATTGCGCTTTTTTCTTTTCTCAATTTTTTAGGATAGGCACATCTGTTTAGAGCTGCATCCCAATGGCTCATTTCCCTTTGACCAGTGCCTGATATTCCCTATACACTTATTAATTTTATTTATCACTCAATAATTTTCACCTAGTGTTAGTCCTAGCGCTGATTTGTTTTTGTTTATATATATATATATAAACAAAAACAAATCAGCGCTAGGACTAACACTAGGTGAAAATTATTGAGTGATAAATAAAATTAATAAGTGTATAGGGAATATCAGGCACTGGTCAAAGGGAAATGAGCCATTGGGATGCAGCTCTAAACAGATGTGCCTATCCTAAAAAATTGAGAAAAGAAAAAAGCGCAATCCTATATAGCTGTTAAAAATAAGGGAAATGTAATAAAGGCAAAAAAAAGCTTGGTTGCTGGACAAACAGATATACAAATAAATATAAAGCATAAATAACAATGGGTCAATACAAAGAAAAACAACTGTAATTACTTAAATATTTGTGATTACAAAATGTAATCTTATACCAGAGTGAAAATATAAGGTGCTCCAGAAAACACTGAAATCTATTGATTGAAAAAGCATTGGGTTGAGGTGCATGCGTGGCACAGACGTGTAGGAGGATAGCTCCGACCCATGGGAGTGGAACCAAAGGCTAAAGACCTGTGAAACTGTCCCTGCCCGGCCCATAGGGAGATTACATCTTGTATTGTGTTTGGCTACTCATCATGGGTTACCTTGACTCAGGGTGCTGGATTCAGGCAGCTGGGTGATGAGCACACAATCCCAGCAAGCTTTAATCGCAGAACCCACCACATCATATATACATTGGATATCTATTGGATATTTTTTTGGACACAGCTTTTGGACATTTATTTTTCCTCCAGTTATTCAATCCATTTGTATTGACCCATTGTTATTTATGCTTTATATTTATTTGTATATCTGTTTGTCCAGCAACCAAGCTTTTTTTTGCCTTTATATATATATATATATAAACAAAAACAAATCAGCGCTAGGACTAACACTAGGTGAAAATTATTGAGTGATAAATAAAATTAATAAGTGTATAGGGAATATCAGGCACTGGTCAAAGGGAAATGAGCCATTGGGATGCAGCTCTAAACAGATGTGCCTATCCTAAAAAATTGAGAAAAGAAAAAAGCGCAATCCTATATAGCTGTTAAAAATAAGGGAAATGTAATAAAGGCAAAAAAAAGCTTGGTTGCTGGACAAACAGATATACAAATAAATATAAAGCATAAATAACAATGGGTCAATACAAAGAAAAACAACTGTAATTACTTAAATATTTGTGATTACAAAATGTAATCTTATACCAGAGTGAAAATATAAGGTGCTCCAGAAAACACTGAAATCTATTGATTGAAAAAGCATTGGGTTGAGGTGCATGCGTGGCACAGACGTGTAGGAGGATAGCTCCGACCCATGGGAGTGGAACCAAAGGCTAAAGACCTGTGAAACTGTCCCTGCCCGGCCCATAGGGAGATTACATCTTGTATTGTGTTTGGCTACTCATCATGGGTTACCTTGACTCAGGGTGCTGGATTCAGGCAGCTGGGTGATGAGCACACAATCCCAGCAAGCTTTAATCGCAGAACCCACCACATCATATATACATTGGATATCTATTGGATATTTTTTTGGACACAGCTTTTGGACATTTATTTTTCCTCCAGTTATTCAATCCATTTGTATTGACCCATTGTTATTTATGCTTTATATTTATTTGTATATCTGTTTGTCCAGCAACCAAGCTTTTTTTTGCCTTTATATATATATATATATAAACAAAAACAAATCAGCGCTAGGACTAACACTAGGTGAAAATTATTGAGTGATAAATAAAATTAATAAGTGTATAGGGAATATCAGGCACTGGTCAAAGGGAAATGAGCCATTGGGATGCAGCTCTAAACAGATGTGCCTATCCTAAAAAATTGAGAAAAGAAAAAAGCGCAATCCTATATAGCTGTTAAAAATAAGGGAAATGTAATAAAGGCAAAAAAAAGCTTGGTTGCTGGACAAACAGATATACAAATAAATATAAAGCATAAATAACAATGGGTCAATACAAATGGATTGAATAACTGGAGGAAAAATAAATGTCCAAAAGCTGTGTCCAAAAAAATATCCAATAGATATCCAATGTATATATGATGTGGTGGGTTCTGCGATTAAAGCTTGCTGGGATTGTGTGCTCATCACCCAGCTGCCTGAATCCAGCACCCTGAGTCAAGGTAACCCATGATGAGTAGCCAAACACAATACAAGATGTAATCTCCCTATGGGCCGGGCAGGGACAGTTTCACAGGTCTTTAGCCTTTGGTTCCACTCCCATGGGTCGGAGCTATCCTCCTACACGTCTGTGCCACGCATGCACCTCAACCCAATGCTTTTTCAATCAATAGATTTCAGTGTTTTCTGGAGCACCTTATATTTTCACTCTGGTATAAGATTACATTTTGTAATCACAAATATTTAAGTAATTACAGTTGTTTTTCTTTTTATTAGTTAAGTTCCAGAGAGTTGGGCTTTCTCCACATCAGGTAAGATGCCATCACATTACTATAAATATCTCTATATTTTCCTCTACTTTTATATACCATACCTAATACCTTCTTCCAAAACTCTTTCCATTTTCTCATATCATTAGCTCATGCTTTGTTATTCTGAATCAATGTGCATTGATCTTTTCTGAAGTGATAAAAAGATATTACTCTCAAAAGTGCTATACAAATGTCCTACTATATTCTTGGAAAATGCATAAAAAAACTCTTGGTATCTTTAAGAGATCAATATTTAATAATTCTATATATAACAATCATGTGTCATAGATCTATGTCAATAGCTAGTGTAGCTACATAAAAATTCAGTATAAGCTTGCATAGAGAAAGCTAGCTGAGTAAAGTTAAGAAACCTTAAGTGTATGTATCATGACTAGAGGTGCAAAACGTTCGCCCGAGGTCGTAAACCAGACAAAATGTGCCCCTTTTTCAGATGCAAAAAAAAAGCTGTGTGTGCTGTGCACGTGCATAGTAAGTGAAACTTCTTTGTGTGTTTTCGTAGCTCTAGTATGAGCACGATACTCACGCACTCTTTCTGTGTTAGTCTTAGCCATTTTTATTTTTGAGATTATTTTGAGATAATTTTTTTGAGATTATTTTGAACCTAATTTTATTTCTGCGCATAACTGTGAATTCCTGCTATGTGTGTTTGTGTGAATATGTGTGTGAATATGTGTGTGTGTGTGTGTGTGTGTGTATGCATGTGATTATTGTGACTGTGTGTTAATGTGTGTGATAGTGAGTGTGTGTGTGAGTGTTTGTGTGTTTGTGTGTGTGTGTGTGTGTGAGACTGTGTGTGACAGTGTGTGTGTGTGTGTGTGTGTGAGAGTGTGTGACAGTGTGTGACAGTGGGTGACTGTGTGACTGTGTGACTGTGTGACTGTGTGTGACACAGGGGGTGTGGGTGGGTGGTCAGTGCTCCGTGTCCTCTTCTCCTCTGGTGCTGCTGCTGCCCATGAGCGACGCGCTGCCAAGCTCCACAGGCCTCTGCGCATGCGCGCCAGAGACCTCTGCTTGTGCACTGGGCTGTGTATTCTTCTGCGCATGAGGATACGCCCGTCTCTGCGCATGTGCAGGGGGAGGGTGATGCCTCTGTGCATGCGCTTGATGTGCCGGGTGACTCGGCGTATGTAGTGGATGCGGCGGGCGACTCTGTGCATGCGCTGCCTCGCAGCAATGGCCGATTATGCGCATGCTCACACAAATAGCTTTCTGGCTGGTATCGATGGACGCATTAGCCCATGAGGGACCCGGCGGTCACATCTGCGCATGCGTATCCATCCAACTCCCATGTCTGTGCGTGCACAAGCCAACAGTCTCTACTGGCAACAATTACATCACACCAACGGCCTCTTCTGCCGCCATCACTACTGCGCATGCGCGGCATGTCAGCAGGTGTGTGGGGGGAGCGACGGCCGTTAGGAGCGGTGCCGGCGGCTATTGCCACCGCCGCATGTGACAGCGGGCGTGTGGGGGGAGCGGCGGCCATTACGTGACGTCATTTCCATTTCATATTTTCGTCTCCATGAAGGAGTTTTGTTCCATCAAAATTGACTAGGTGCCACTAAAGAAGTTTCACTTCAAAAGTGACAACCTTGTCAGAGTTAGCATTGCTCCATATAACGGTGTGTGCAGGAGCCTTAAATTCCTGGGAAGTGAGAACTTGGTATTATATTGAGATAAGACCCCACTGGTAACATCTTTTTCTACATAGTTCTTCAAATACAGAACATTCTGGGAAAGACCCACCTAGGGACAACTGCCTAAGATAGTGGGAAACTTGTAAAAATCTGAATACCTCAGCACCCGTGAAGGAATATTTCTGGAAAAATCGTGAAAATGTAATAATTTGCCGTTTAGAAGCATATCCCCCACATCTCTAACATTTTTTGACTTTCCAGTCATCAACAATACCAGAAAACCAACCTGCCAAAGTCAGGGTTGTGAAAAATAGGGGTACATCTCGAGGAGCTGAGGATAGTTGATAATAGCTTTTTACCCTAAGCTAAATTTTAAAAGAAAAATGTATTATTGCTGATTCAAAGAGATCCGGTTTAGAGCTCTATATTGGCCTATTATTCCACAGAAGAGCCAGGAGTGCCCCAGAGCTATTAAATATATTTTCTAAATGTACCCACCAAAATTGATTTTCTTGAGAATGCCAAAAAATTATCTGTTTCAAATGGGAAGCTAGATAATATTTCCTTATATCAGGGACTGCCAGACCCCCTCCTTCTCTGGGTGCAAGCATAACTGATCTCAGTACTCTTGGTCTTTTGTTACCACATATCAACTGCATAGTTTTATTCAGCAAATCCCTTAAATATTTTTATCGGAATAACGACGGTAATGTCTGGAAACAGTAAAGCAGTTTCGGGAGGACATTCATCTTGTCATATAAAACGGCCTATCCAGGAGATTTGATGAGCATTCCAGAGTAAAATATCCCATTTTAATCTAGTGAAAAGCTCTGGATAATTATATTTATAAAGAGATTGATAGTTTTTTTTGTGAGAAATATCCCTAGATATTTCAGTCTGATGTAGCCAGGTCCCCCTTGCTGTACTGACCCCTCTCCTTCTGGTGCGCGAGCCGCGCGTTATTTAGAGTTGCGGCCGGTTGCCAGGGACGCGAGCGGGCCGGTTGCCGAGGCCGCGATCGCGTTGCTGGGGCCGCGGCGGTACGCGGAGCAGGGCGCCGCCATAGCAGGATGCGCTGCGCATGCGCAGGGCGTAGGAGCGCCGGTAGGACTCGAGGGAGATCGCGCATGCGCGAGAGGGGGAGAAAAAAGCCTGCGAAGCTCTAGCCAACCAGGGAAGGCTCTTTAAAAGGACTACAATTCCCAGGAGCCCCAGCAGCACCCCATGTGACGCCAGGGAGCCAATAGGGCTGCAGGAGCTCTCTGTTTGCAGGAAATGGATACAATTCGCGGGGTTTTTGCAGAGAGTAGTTGGTGACCGGAGCAGCTAGGGGAAGGAGGTAGGGTGCAGGAGTCAGTGACTCTCTGCACTAGGCCAGCAATTCCCCTAGGCCCCAGATAGCCCTGAGTCATCTTAGTGAAGTATTGTAGGGACAGGCCCTAAGTTAGGGATCAGCCCCATTAGCTACTGGATATAAGAATAGAGAATACTGCGTGTCTTGTGAGCAAGCTGGACTGTTATCAGGGTGGGATCGCCCCTGAGGGATCATCCTGTGTTGGATCTGGAAATCGTGCAGGAGTTCGCCTAGACCCTTTGAGAAGTCTGTTGCAGGTCCGGGTACTGGAGTGCTCGGCAGGTAACCTACACCCTCATGTGCACCAACAAGGCCTATCAACAGACATAGTGACAGCGCAGTCACACACACATATTGGGACAATTTTTGGGTGTGTGAGACATTGGGTGGGGTGTACTGGACACGGGGTGCGATCACTCTGGGGAGGTGGTAGCGTCCGCCGTGGCGCCTAAGGGTGGTAGCGTCCGCCGTGACGCCTAGAGGTGGTAGCGTCCGCCGTGACGCCTAGAGGTAGTAGCGTCCGCCGTAACGCATAAAGTGTGGGCACCCGCCGTGGTGCAAGTTAGCGGTAGCGTCCTGCGAGACGCCGTAGTCCTGTTGTCCTTAGCAAGGGACACTTGTTGTTATATGTTGAGGTCACATGTCTCTATGCACATTAGTAAAGTTACAGTTATTATCCAACCGGTGGTACGTGATTATTGTGATTGTCCTGCGAGGAGCCACTCCCCCTCTGGTGGGAGCCATCGCAGGTGGAGGCGCTGCACCTATTGTAAGTGGTTGTCCATAGTATATGGTTATGTCCCCGGTTCCCCGAGGCGGAGGCTCAGCCCTCCTGTGAGCCAACAGGTAATGCACCACAACCGAGTAACGTTGTATGTTCCTACACCTCCACAGTATAATCTGCGATGGGGGGGGGGGAAATACACAGGCGGCACACTTTATTTGAGTGTGGCTCATTCCGCAAGCCGGGATATGTCCCGGCTTGCGAGCCGCACTCCCTCGGCGTGCCGCGCATCACCGATGTGCGGTCACGCGTCATCGGGTGCCTGTGCCGCCTGTACGCGTGCCCAGGGCTCCCCGAGGGAGCCCTGGTGTCGCGCGGATGTGAAGACGGCGGCGGGACGTTCCGGGGGACCCGGCGGACCCGGTGAGGAGAGGGGGAAGCCCCGATCGGCGGGCCTCTCCTCCGAGGCTTCGGCGCGCGCCCGGGACATCCCGGCGCGCGCCAGGTTACTGTCGCGGCCAAGACCGGGCAAATGCTCAAATAAACTCGGCCGCGACAGTACCCGTTACACTTACATTATTCCAGTGATAATTGAAATTTAGTTTGATTATTTTTACCTCAATGTCTGATAAAGTTAAATTTAGAGCCTCTGACTTGGCTGAATTAATTTTATAACCTGAAAACAAATCGAACCTAGAGAGCTCTTTTTGTAAATTAGGAAGAGACATCAGGGGGTTAGAAATTGTCAAAATAATTTCGTCGACAAATAGAGATAACTTGACATTTTCCTGGCCAATCTTGATACCCGTAATGTTAAGACTTTTCCTGATTTTAATTGCAAGTGGCTCAATTGTTAACGCAAAGATTATGGGAGATAATGGGCAACCCTGCCTGGTACCATTACTAATCTCGGTTTAGCTCCCCCTCGGCATTTTCAGAGAAGCTGTAGGGGCATAATATAAGGCTTGGACCCCTTTTAAAAAGGTCTGGAGAAGCCGAACACCCAGCATAATTCTATCTTGAAAATCCCAATTAATTCTATTGAATGCTTTTTCGGCGTGTAAGCTCAATAACATCGCTTTAGATTTAGAAAACTGAACATAGTCAATTATATTAATAACTTACGTGTATTGTCTGAGGCTTGATGCTTGCTTATAAAACCTACAGTACCTGATCATTGTAGATTAACCGGGGCAAAATTAGGTTTAATCTATTAGCCAGAATTGTACTATATATATTTTAAGTCTGTTATTAAGAAGTGAAATTGGCCTATACAGTAACTTGCACAGCTCATTGGATCTTTTCCTTCATTAGGAATTACCACTAAATTTGCTTTTGACATTTGCGAGGGGATCTGGGAACCCGATAGAAAACTATTAAACATGTCCAAAAGATATGGTTCTAAATTCCCCAATTTTTTTATAGTACAGATTTGAGAATCCATCAGGGACTGGGGTTTTTTGAGGGGTTCAAACCTTTAATAACCTCTTTTAATTCTGTAATTTTTATTTCAGCATTGAGTCCCTCCGATTCTTCCGCAGACAGCTTTGGGAGTTCGCATGCCTATAAATAGCTATCTATTTGTTCGCTGGATGTTTTATTAAAGCTGGGGTCTGAGGAGTCGAGATTATACAAATTATTATAATATTTAGAAAATTCCTCAGCAATTTGGAAAGGGTTATGTGTGATTTCCCTGTTTCCCCGTCTTATCGCTGAAACCTTGCGATTTGGCGTTAACACCTCTTAACTAGCTAGCAAGGGGCTTACTGTATCTGCTTTGTTACCTTTATCATAATAAAACTGATGGGTCCATTTTAATGCTTTCTCTGTGTCTTCCAATCTTAATTTATGTAGTTCCTCTTGTCTGGCAAAGAAGCTTATAAATCTTCCTTCAAGGGCGTGATTTATGTTCCTGTTCTAGTTCAGTTATTTTAGCCATAAATTTACCTTGTTTAATTTTTTTGCTCTTTTCCTATATGAAGCTTTTGAGATAAATTGACCTCTAATGTGTCAGGGGTTATTCTACACCCTAGAATCCCACACAGGTGGAGGCGCTGAAGAACATCGTACCAGGATACACCCCAGGCTCCTTGCAGCGGAGGCTCAGACATTCTGTGAGCTGCAGGTATTGCACCATATACACTGTAGTCACATCACCTCACAGAGGTGGGGGATATATGTGTTACATATACTGTACAGCAGGCCTGCACAACATACGGCCCGCGGGCCGCATGCGGCTCGTCTGGCCTCTCTGTGCGCCCCTCAAAGACTCCGGCCGGGCGCCAGTTAATTAAATAAATAATAATAAAAAAAAAGTTAAAAAAAAGTTTTTGAAAAAAAACGGCTGCTGCAGGCGTGGGTGGGGGGTGATAGAAAACGGGCTGCTGCGGGGGGTGTGTGTAAAAAATGGGCTGCTGCGGGCGGGGGGGATAACAGGCTGCTGCAGGGGTGGGTGGGGGGTGGTAAAAAACGGGCTGCTGCGGGTGTTGTGTAAAAAATGGGCTGCTGCAGGGGTGGGGTGTAAAAAACGGGCTGCTGCAGGGGTGGGGGTGTGGGTGTAAAAAATGGCTGCTGCAGGGGTGGGGGTGTAAAACGGGCTGCTGGTGGGGGGGCAAACGGGCTGCTCTGGGGTGGGGCAAATGGAGTGGTGTGGTGGGGGAGAAGGGGGAGAGGGAGAGGGGGGAGAGAGAGGAGGCAGAAGGGAGAGGAGGAAGAAGGGGGAGAAGGGAGAGAGAGAGGGGGAGAATGGGAGAGAGGGGGGAGAAGGGAGAGAGGGGGGCAGAAGGGAGAGAGAGGGGGGAGAAGGGAGAGAGAGGGGGGTGAAGGGAGAGAGGGGGCAGAAGAGAGAGAGGGGCAGAAGGGAGAGGGGGGGAGAAGGGAGAGAGAGGGGAGAAGGGAGAAAGAGGGTGGGTGAAGGGAGAGAGAGGGTGGGTGAAGTGAGAGGGAGGGGGGAGGTATGAGGAGGGGAGAGTGAGGTATTAGGAGTGGGAGATGTAATGTTTTTTTCTGTATCACAATAAGAAAACAGTTAAGTAAAAGTTGCGCGCTAAAAGATATTTTTTCGTGGTAGGTGCGCTATGGGTTCGGGGGGAGGGGGGCCTGCTCGCCCTGCTCCTTTCATTTGTCCCGGGCCACATGATTTCTGTTGGAGGCCCTCTGGGTGATGTGAGGTGCAGGGGGGGAGAGGGTGATGTGAGGTGCAGGGGGGAGGGTGATGGGTGATGGGAGGTGCAGGGGGGGAGAGGGTGATGGGTGACTTGAGGTGCAAGGGGGTGATTTGAGGTGCAAGGGGGTGATTTGAGGTGCAAGGGGGGTGATTTGAGGTGCAGGGGGGGTCATTGGAGGTGCAAGGGGGGTGGTATGAGGTGCATGTGGGGTGATTTGAGGTGTATTGGGGGTGATTTGAGGTGCATGGGGGTGATTTGAGGTTCAAGGGGGTGATTTGAGGTGCAAGGGGGGAGAGATGTGAGGTGCAAGAGGGGAGAGTGATGTGAGGTGCAAGGGGGGAGAGCGATGTGAGGTGCAGGGGGGAGAGTGATGTGAGGTGCAAGGGGGGAGAGTGATGTGAGGTGCAAGGGGGGAGAGTGATGTGAGGTGCAGGGGGGAGAGTGATGTGAGGTGCAAGGGGGGAGAGCGATGTGAGGTGCAAGGGGGAGAGGGATGGGAAGTGCAGGGGGTGTGTGATGTGTGTGCTGTGCAGGGGGGTATTGTGTGTTTGATGTGGAGGGGGAGTATTATGTGTGTGGGTGAGGGGGAGAGATGGGTGTATGAGATATAGGTTGGGGAGATTCGTAAAGGTTGATAGTGAGGGGTTCTGGGGGAGATATGAGGATGATGAAGGGTGCTGGGGGAGATATGAGGATGATGATGAGGGGTGCTGGGGGAGATATGATGATGATGATGATGATGATGATGATGATGATGATGATGATGATGATGATGATGATGATGATGATGATGATGATGATGATTTTACCCGTGCGGCCCAATTTTTTTTTCCTTGGAGAAGTTCAGCCCTTCTCACTTTACGAGTTGTGCAGGCCTGCTGTACAGTATATATTATAATGTAGAGGTATCTGTAGGAGAAGGAGTGGCTCTGAGTAGGACACTGACTGGCACTGAGTAGAAGCAGGGGAACCTGGTTCAATTCCCGGTGTCGGCTCCTTGTGACCTTGGGCAAGTCACTTTATCTCCTTGTGTCTCAGGCACCAAAAACACAGATTGTAAGCTCCACAGGGCAGGGACCTGTGCCTGCAAAATGTCTCTGTAAAGCGCAACGTAAAACTAGCAGCGCTATACAAGAACATGCTATTATTATTATTATTATTACTACCGTGTTAGCCGAGCTTAATAATCAAAAACAAATGGTCGATACCGTTCTGTGGCTAACGAAGCCTACATCTCCTCAATGTGCGGTATGGGATTTATGACTTAAGATGTTAAATGGTCCCTGTGAGCGTGTGTGTGAGCGTGTGTGTATGAGTTTGTGTATGAGCGTGCACGTGTACGTGTGTGTAAATATAAATTAATAAAGCACCCACAGTTTATACAGCACTTTACAAAATGAGTGTGTGGAGGTGGAGTATAACAATGTTGTGGGTAGGTGTAGAAATGTAAGAGGGTGTTGTAGTTGTAATCCTGTGTGTGCCTACTATGTATATTAGGATCGAATTACATAGTATATTTGTATGTGTATGTAGCCAGGTCACCCTTTGCCCCCTGCGACCCCCTCGGGAGCCTCCGTGGGCACAAGCGATGCCGGGTACTGCCGGAGGCCAGCGGCAGACCCGACGGCCATCCCAAGGGTGGGGGCCGTTGCAGGGAGCGGTGCGCTGTCTCCGCGAGCGGGCCGGTTGCCGGGGACGCGATCGGGCCGTTGCTAAGGCCGCGGTCGCGTCTCTAAGGTCCCGGCGGCCGGCGAGGAGAGCGCCGCCATTGCGCTTCAAGTCGCGCATGCGCAGTGATCGCGCGAGGGCAGGAGAGCCCCAGATAGGTCGCGCATGCGCAGATAGGGGTAGGGAGCTAAGGCAGCTCTTAGGAGGTCGCGCGAGAGTAGGGAAGCATAGGGAGAGCTTGAGGCGGCCATTAGGAGTTAGTGTAGGCAGAGGGGAGGAACGCACGCGGTCCCAATGTTATTGTAGGGGCCTCGGGACTACAATTCCCATGAGGCATAGCGAGGCAGGCACCAGGTGCTTGATAGGAGCCAATAGAGATGTAGGACTGCCCTGGAGGAAAAGAGATACATTTCCCGGGCTTTGCATGAGTCACGTCAGTCAGGAAGAAGCAGAGCAAGGAGGCAGACAAGGGAAGGAGGTAGGGTGCAGGAGAGAGGGACTCCCCTGTATTAGGCCAGCACCCCCTTGGTCAGAGATAGCTCAGCTCCCCAGTAAGGTGAGTGTTGCCAGGGGCAGCCCTCAGGTTAGGGACCCTGCCACTTACATTAGTGGGAGCTGAGAGAAGGAAGTCTGCAGTTAGAGAGTTGGAGTCAGGGAGCTGTTAGGGAAGTAGGGTGTAGGGAGCGAGTGCAGCTTCTGCCCCATATAGGTACCTACACTCCAGGTAGACCCCAACTCCCCACTAGTTGGGTGGGTAACTGTTCAGAAGGTGATAGAGAGTTGGAGCTAGGGAGCTGTGAGGGAAGAAGGGTGCGGGGAGTGAGAGCAGCTCCTGCACCCCATAGGTACCCACACCCCAGGTAGGCCCCAACCCCCCCGCTAGCGTAGTGGGTTAAGTACTGAGGGAGGCCCAAGATAGGGACGCTGCCCTTAGTGTTGTTAGAGTGCTGCATTGTCAGGGTCACAGCGAGCAGTGCTGTGAGGTCTGATAGGCAGGCACCTTGTTGCGCAGCACGTTGGCTGCAGCCTCCAGTGAGTTACAGCTTGCTGCGGTAGGCGCTGGGACTAGTCAGAGAGTAGTGGGTCTGGAGAAGGGCTATAGCTGTTCTAGTCACCTTGAGGTAGCGCTAGGGGTAGGATGCCTGAAGGGATAGCCTGTTAACGAGGTCAGGAATTCTGGAGAGGATCTGCACTAGGCTAGCCAACAGTAGGTAGACGCCCAAGTACTGCATGGAAGAGTACTCTAGTCCATTCCAGATCACTTACCGAAGGGACTTGGGTAGTTGGGGGAGTGGGACAGGTCATTACCCCTGCAGGCCCTAGGAGCTCCCCAAGCCACTACAGGTTGCTGTACTACAGGGACAGGCCCTAGGTTAGGGTTCCTGTCACGTTAGTACCATTTATATAGATAGGGACACAGCGGCTGCTGTTGTTCCTGTGGAAGCGGTTGGACCCACGTTGGGGTCCACAGAGACGATTCCAGAGTGGGACCGCCCTAGTGGTCCGCACGTGTAAGGAGTTCGGTTGGAGGATCAGACGGACTCATCACACGTCTGACCCTTTGAGAAGTTTGTTGCTGACCCGAGCACCGGAGTGCTCGGCAGGTATTATACCATCACATGTGCACCAACAGGCCTAGAGGTTCTTAGTGACTGCGCAGTCACCCATTGACTATCTCTGTAGGAGTACGGGACATTGGGTGGGGTTCTTGGGACACTGGGTGGGATCACCTAGTGTTTGGGAATCGTCCTGCGAGACGTCACTGTTAGTGTCTCACCGGGAGAGAGACACAGGTTATCATTATTATTCGTTAGTAAAGTCCTTAGTTATATAATCACTGTGTGTGTGGTTTCTGATTGGGTTCCTATGTAGGGTCATTCTACACTTCCATAGAATCCTACACAGGTGGAGGCGCTGAAAGAAGATTCGTTCCAGAGGATTCACCCCAGGCTCTCACTAGCGGAGGCTCAGACTTCCTGTGAGCCTGCAGGTATACGCACCACACCGGTAACACCGCATGTTCTACTCACCCACACTATATATATGCGATTGGGTGGGGTGGAATACCCGTTACATGTTAAAGACAGGTTTAAGAGACAGGTGACGCCGGCTGTACTGTTTCAGTGTCAAACTCATAGGAGTTTGCTTACGCTCTGTAGATTAGCTTAATACCTTGATGTGGGCCACAGATGTGGATCCCACTAGCTATAAACTAGGTTTATCAGACCTCCTGCTGGCACTGGCTAGCCCAAAGAGTATATATTGATCTATCATCAGGGGGGTCCTTCCCTGCCTGGGTTTGCATTTGGCTTCTCGTGTATGCAGCAGTGCTATGTACCCTATTGCAGCTTTATAACACAGTGCTGCACTACCAACGTTCCCAGTGCTCGTGTATCACAATACCTATGTAGATTGCACACCAGTTACTTCCCTGACAGGGCTAAATTCACTGTGCATCTACTAAACGATTTTTATACCATTATTGTGAGAATCAACAGTTTCTCTATTCTACTGTGCTTCACACTAGTTATGACACTACCTGGTCATCTAGAGTGATTGCACACCAGAACTGAACAGTACACTTTTTAGGTTTTAAATATATTTGTTATGTTTGCATTTTTCAATTATCATTAAATAAAAGTTTATTATTTTCATTAGTAGGGCTGAGTGCATCATATAGGGTTCTTTCCTCTCTCCTCCTACACGCTTATGTTTCACCCTGATAGCACCTCCCTAGAAAGTCTATTTTGAGCTGAGCAGGATTTTACCCTCCCCACCCCCCCCTCCCCTTTCCCCCACTGCGTGTGTCCTATAGCACAGTATTAATATACATGGGCTTTAGCCAGGGCCGCCAATAGGGGGGGACAAAAGGTACGGGCGTCCCGGGCCCCGTTATATTTTTAAAAAAATGGCGGCGATTCTCCATGCGCAGAGCCGAGGTCCCGCAAGGCAAGCAGGCTGTCCGGCCTGCTGCCTGTGGGCCCTCTCCCCCTGCCACTCCCAATGTGGGACGGAGGGCAGGGAAGCGCCAACCCAGCATCCCCAGCATGCGTGCGGCAACCCAGGATCCCCCGCGCGCGCCTCCTGCAGGGGATGCTGCAGCCGCCCGCCAGTCTCATGCCCCGCTCCGCGTGCCAACGCAGCAGCAGCCGCGGGGGATGCTGCAGCCGCCCGCCAGTCTCGTGCCCACCCAGCCGCCCACCTCCCATGCGCCCCCGAACCCACCTCCCGCACCCTCCTCCCCTGAGCCCATCTCCCGCCTGGGCAGCTGCCACGGGGATATCGGGGGCAGGGGGGGAGCGTCTGGTGGCAAGGAAGCAGGATGCAGCACCAGGTCAAGGTAAGTCACCCACCCAGTCATGGTAAGTCACCCACCCCACCCAGCCACTCAACCCACCCAGTCACTGTCACCCAGGCACTGTCACTAACCCACCCACCCACTGTCACTAACCCACCCACTGTCACTAACCCACCAACCACTGTCACTAACCCACCCAGTCACTAACCCACCCAGCCAGTCACTAAAAGTCACTAACCCAACTAACCCACCCACCTAGTTTCTAACCCACTCACCCACCCAATCACTAAACCAACCAACCCAGTCACTAATCCACCCACCAACTCACCCAGTTACAAACCCACCCAGTCACTACCACCCACCGAGTCACTAACCCCCCAACCCAGTGACTAAAGTCACTAACCCACCCAATCCCAGTCACTAAAAGTCACTATTCCACCCAGTCACTAACCCAAAAGTCACTAAAGTCACCCACCCAGTCACTAATACCCACCCACCTACTAACCCACCAAACCCACCCACCAAAACTAACCCACCCAGTTACTAACCCACCCAGTCACTAACCGACCAAGTTTCTAACCGACCCAGTCACTAATCTACCCAGTCACTAACCCAGTCACTCACCCAGTCACTCACCCACCCAGTCACTCACTCACCCAGTCACTCACTCATTCACTCACTCACCAAGTCACTCACTCATTCACTCACTCACCAAGTCACTCACTTACTCACTCACCAAGTCACTCACTCACCCAGGCACTCACTCACTCACCCATCCAGTCAGTCACTCATGCACTCACTCACCAAGTCACTTGCTCACTCACCAAGTCAGTCACTCACTCACTCACCCAGTCACTCACTCACCCATCCAGTCAGTCACTCACACACTCAGTCACTCACCAAGTCGCTCACTCACCCAGTCACTCATCCACCCACCCAGTCAAAGTCACTCACCCACCCAGTCACTCACTCACCCACCCACCTAGTCACTCACCCACCCAGTCACTCACTCACCCACCCACCCACCCAGTCACTCACCCACCCACCCACCCACCCACCCAGTCACTCACCCACCCAGGCAGGCAATCACCTGTCTTTTGTTGAAAATATAAAAATAAACAGGCTGCATTGTAATGTTTTTTTCTTTATCACAATAAGAAAACAGTTAAGTAAAAGTTGCACGCTAAAAGATATTTTTTCGTGGTAGGTGCGCTATTTAGCGGCCGGATACTTTGTTGAGTCTTAGGACCATGAACAGTCTTTTGGAGTCTGATCTCAGATGATAAGTGCTGCATGTGGCTATGGGTTCGGCTGAGTATTCTTTTGTCAATCACCAGGACTTTTCAACAGCACAGGCTTTTTCATATGCTTTTTAGCACCAACATAGATGCTGAGCTGGGTAGCAGACTTACTCATATCTGTCTCTCTTATTGCTCCTTGCCATAGTGTTTGGTGACACCTCCGCATGCTTATGTGTTTTATTTTTTGGACTATTTCATACAGGGTTAGAGTGTTATATTTATTTTCCTTTTTTCCTCCCCTGTTACTCCCCCTTGGTTGTTATTTTTTATGTGTGCTGTTTTTCTAGCACTCATAAGTTCTTTTCAATTTATTTATCTCTTCTTAGTTGCCTGATTTTCATTTTGATATAATTTATAGAGATCTTATTTTCTCTTCTCTTTTTTTGCAGCTAGGGTTTGGTGGGGATGTTTTGCACTTTCTACTGTTTTGTATTACTACTCATATATGGATTGTTAGTTATTAGTTCATTTCAGTACAGTGCATTTAGTCCTTAGATTGTTTTTTTCTTTTGTTATGCTTTCTTTATATTTTCTAGCACATTTCAGGCTGCCATCAGTGTTTGTATGTTTTTAAATGTTAGTTTGTTCTACTGCTACTGTATTAAAATCATAGCAATTTCTTCAATTTGACTTTGGTTCCCGTTTTTTTGTGTTTGATTCTCATATCTTACTTTAGGCATAATTTGAGTGCTGTTATAAGGGATCTTGTTAGTCGTGTGTGTGTGTGTGTGTGTGTGTGTGTGTGTGTGTGTGTGTGTGTGTGTGTGTCCAGTTTGTATATCTGTTTCTGATGATACAGTAGATCTCATTTTTGACCTCCTGCACATTATTTAGCAGAAATGGAATGAAAGTTTAATGGCAAAGTAGGAATCCCAGCATGCACAAACCCTTAAATTGGATCAGGCACTAATTGTCTATAATGGACGATGATGTCTCTATTCTCAAAATTCTCAGAGTAGGTAACTGCCACCATTATCATTCACTACAGCATCACAAGAGTAAACAATTTGGAGCTACTTTCTAAGGATATCTGACAACAGCCATCAGGTTCACTGGTGTCAATTTTCAACAAAGGCAGCGAAATGCAAATATGTTGAAATGTAATTTAAGAGTTAATTTAAACCCAGATGATTAATTGTCTCTGTAGGGGTGGGCAGGAAGGTCCAGGCCACTTACCATGAGGCCGCAGCTGCAGTCGGTCCCCCTCCCTCCTTCTTGCTTTTGTTGAGCCCAGTAGTCTGCATGCATATGCTTTGTTTAACTATATTAATTAATGTGTGTGTGTGTGTGTGTGTGTGTGTGCGTGTGTGTGTGTGTGTGACTTGCTTGGGAAATGCTACAGTTATCTTAGTGAGTCATGGACCCTACAGGGAGTTAGGGGTTAAATCCTTTACAGGCCCTAGTTCATGTAGCTAATGTACTGTATACATTAGCATCATGTAGCTAGTATGAAGTAACTTATTTCATGTTGCAAGTCATCTAGGCTGGTTCATGCTTTCCAGAATGTTCTGGAAAGGTCAACACTTTAGGGGTTGATTTAGCAGTTAAGGCCTTCTCTTTTCCTGCCCAGCAAACGGGCTGGGGGGAAGGTTATAAATGTAGCGGGTGTACCCCTAGGGCAGTGGTCATCAAACTCTTAGTCCAAAAGAGCCAAATATGAGTAGCACAACGATTTACAATTTTTCAAGAACTACCGGCATCTCTATTCACCCTGCATACATACTGAGGGTAAGGAGGGGGGAACGGGAGCGCAGGGAGACCGGAGGGTACCTGGCTACATAAATATTAGGGATCTGGATTCTCTTTCTCAGATCTCAAGTGGACCCGTGTTGAGGGGATCTCAGGACACCCAGCCCTGTAATAGGGGTAAGAAACATTTCTTGTTTTCTAGGTTTGGGCAAGTCTCGCAGTATAGGGGCCCTAGAGACGCTACACTAAATCAGGATCTTGCAACAGTAGGAAGTGGGTTCTTCACACAGGGCTCATTGAGGAGACCTGGAAGAGTAGTTGGGGAATTGCTGGGAAAGGTTTGAGTTCTGTTTCCAGTCGCAGGGGAAAGACCTGTGTAACAGGTGTTCCCCCACCCTCTGGAGATTTCACTGCTACCTGTACTCTCATTGTGCTGTACCTGTGAGGCTTACAGGATTGTTGAGTGTCCACCGTTGGTAGTGGTGATGACAGGACAGGCTTTTGGATATAGAGCTCTCATCTCGTTCTGAGTGCAGCGCCTCCATTCCCAGCAGGCCCCAGCAGAGCTGGGTGCAGTCACTGTAGGAAAACCATCTTGCACTTCCCCTGATAAACTGCAGTCACAGTCAGGTGTATAAAAGCAGCAACTGGTCTTTATTGAGTACAGCCATACATATGAACAATGCCTTTCTTCTGGTCCCTGGACTCAACTCCCAGGGGGTAAGGCCCCAAAGGTCTATCCCTAACTCCCATGTTTTCTGGTGGAGTATGCGGTAGTTGTTCCTACTCCTCTGCGGGATAGATCTTTCTCTCTCTCTTCCCTGAGGAAGGAGAACTCCCTAAATTTGGATCTGCAGCCCCTTTTGTACGCAGGGGAGGGTCCTAGGTCTGAACCCCTATAGGGCAGTACACAGGCCTTAGGCTCACCCCACTGTCACTCAAGGGAGTTGTTTACTGCTGCAGCAGGAAGGGCATAGATATGAACCTAACACTGCCTGCGTGATTACCAGGTCTTAGGTGTTAGGTAGGGCAGATTAGTAGCCAAGGGGATACATGGCTATACTTGAAAAAGAGCTAATCTGCCTACAATCCTCACCCTTGAGGTCGTGAGATCGGAACCTGCGAGTTTGCAACTGAATAGCTTGATATTTAAAAAATGCGAGTATGAGCATTTTTTTGAGCTACCGCTCGGTTTGAGATTGCAAGAGTACATAAAAAATTGCAGCCAGTTTGCCTCCCCCTCGATCCATTCCCCCCTGATCCATTCCCGCCCTGATCCATTACCCCCTGATCCATTCTCTTCCCTATCCATTCCCCCCTGATCCACCCCCCCCTGTCCCATTCCACCTCCCCCGATCCATTCCCCCGTCCCCCCTGATCCATTCTCCCCCTGATCCATTCTCCCCCCCCTGAGATCCATTCTCCCCTCCCCCAGATCCGTTCTCCCCTCCCCCAGATCTGTTCTCCCCTCCCCCCAAAATCCATTCTCCCCTCCACCCTGAGATCCATTCTTCCCTCCCCCCGAGATCCATTCTCCCCTCCCCCCAGATCCATTCTCCCCTCCCTTAAAGAAACAGGAGCCCATCTCAAAGAACTATTAAAAATGTGAATTTTAATTTTTAAAAATAGATGCATCAAAAAAGGCTTTCAGATATGGGAGCTGGAAAATTAGAAATGCTTCAAAATTTCACATATTGTGAACCATGCAAACCCGATTCTTTTTTTATCCCCCAAAAAAGCAGGGCTTACTCAGGCATCACAGGCTATTCAACATACATTGACCTAGAGTCATCAAACTCTGTTAAAACAGAGTTAATATCGCAGTCCGTAATAATGCATGTTGTCATCGCATAAAGACAGAAGCTATGAACATTTCAAAAAGTAAAACAAAACACCAAAAGATATTTAAAATTGCAAGAAACCTAACCTTGGAGGAAAAAATTGGCGATCTAGAAAATAGATCACGCAGGAACAGTGTAAGAATAATCTCAGAGTCTGTAAAACCAATGTGACTAATGTTCTGCTCAACGTGGATCCCTGAACCCATGGAAATGCCACAAGTAAATAACCCAATTAGGATGGAAAGGTACACAGACTGGGACAAAACAGACAAGGGCAGGAGGGCAGATCTAGAGCAGCACTCGCCAAGCTGCTGGACTTTGCAGAATAAGTTAACACGTTAAAAGCATACAAAAATGCAGGAGGTCTTAGTTACGAAGGACATAAGATACTATTATTTCAAGACTTCTGTGCATCAGTGTCGGCAAAAAGAAAATAAGTTATTATTTATATAAAAATATGCAGTGTACTATTTAAACAAAACAAGAAGTTTGCACTGGAATACCCGGCGACATTGAGGATATGCACAAAAAAGGGAACACAAATATTCACCAAGGTGGAGGAAGCAGAGCAATACATAAAGCCACAATCAGGCAGAGGATGAAGGACAAGGAAAGGAGCATAAACACAAAAGAGGGGAAACAGACAGCCCTAGGAGAAGATACAAACAAGAACTCTCCAAAAAGATGAAACAATGGTTATGCTATCTGGGGTACAATTATTTATGTTTATATCTATCTGAAAGATACCAGACATATGCAAATAAGAGGAAGAGAGGCTTAAAGCAGCAGTCCAAGCTGTCGTTTGTTTTTTACTTTTATTTTGTTCCCCTTTAATATATGCATCAATACAATTCACACAATAATAAGTAATTTTCTAAGTTGCCGATCGATACGTTCTCCTGTGATCGATCGACGAACATTCGGCTCTGGGTTTCACTAAATGGCTGTCAGTGCCGCAGAAGAGGACGAAATATGTAAAGTTCTGTGGGGAAGATCATGTGACTGTCAGGGTTCTGCTCGCCACAAACCAGGGTCGGACCGCGAGGCTGAGGTGGGGTTGTAAAAGCACCGACCTGAGACCGCGCAGGCTGATCCGGATTGCGCAGTTCGTTGTCAAACGTAGCAGGATCAGGAAAGGAGAAGACAGCGTCGTCGTTGTACAAGCCAGGGTCAGGACAGGAGACATCAGGATAAACATTGTTCAGGCAAGAGTTCGGTAACAGGTAGTCAGGAGAGCCCCGCTTCAGCTTAGGAGCGCGGGGTTGGCCTCTGCGCGAGCGACGACCATGGCCCATGGTACTGGTCACAGGAGATGGTAGGCAGACCAGAATAGCACACCGCTTTGCTGCACGGGTGCACCAGTGCTACAGCGCAAGAGTCCTGAGCGGCTGGGGAATCCTCTGTAACAGCGCAGGAACCAGGACACGGCCTCTCTAGATTAGGGAAAGAGTAGGCCCCAGGAACCAGGAAGCTGAAGATCCACAGGGAAACCTCCGCCTCAGTGCAGGAATCCAGGAGACTGAAGAACGCAGGGACGAAACATCCGCTTCAGTGCAGGAATCCAGGAGGCTGAAGGACGCAGGGACGAAACCTCTGCTTCAGCACAGGAGAACAGAAGCTGAAGGACGCAGGGGATACCTCCGTATCAGCATAGGAGAACAAGCGGCTTGAAGGAAGCTGAAGGACGCAGGGCGGAACCTGGTATCAGCATAGGAGAACAAGCGGCTTGAAGGAAGCTGAAGGACGCAGGGCGGAACCTGGTATCAGCAAAGGAGAACAAGCGAGAGCTTGTGGCAAAACAGTAGACATTCAGTTAGGACTATGCTCGGCAGGGAGCATTATGGGAAGACAGTAATTAAAGGCCAGCGGGCCAATCCCCTGAGGGGGGTGTGAAGGTACTGCTCCAATGAATGAATGCAAGTCTAGGTTGCAGTGATAGGCTGCACAGCTGCAGTAGATACCAGAGGGAGTGTGTATAGCTTTGGTGAGTGAATCCAGGCTGCAGCAAACATCAGGAGAGGTGCTCCAGGACTGCACAGTCTGCAAGGTAAGGCAACCAGTAAACTGCGGAGCGGATTCCTTACAGTACCCCCCCCCTTCACGCGAGACCTCCGGGCGAACATGAGCACACCTAGAGTTGGGGGACCGGGAATTGTTGCTGAACCGTCTAGGATTGGGGTTAGAGTCGTGGTCCAGAGACTCGTGGTTAGTCCTTAGTGTACCCCCACCCCCCGGTGAGAACTGCGGCAAGACAGGACCATCCATGGGTCTTGGAGACATTGAGTTGTTCCTAAAATTCTTTAGGTGGAAAGGGCATCCGTAAACGAGCAGTTCTTTGGTGAGTACAGTTCTAGGATATGAGATTGATGGAAGAAACATCTTTGGTACATGGCTCGCCTCGCAAAATGACTTGGAAATCCAGGGCTGTGAAGAACCAGAGGGTTCCAGAGCAGAAACGGCAGGAGAACCCCTACAGGAAGCCCAGTCTTTAATAAATGAACCGGACTCTAGGATCAGCGGCCCTGATAGTTGATCGAATACACCAGGAGGAACTTTGTAACAGAAAAAGTCTTGGCTGACCACTGCATGTTAGAATTTGCGAGGAATTTTTCCTCTAGAAGGCTCCCAGGTAATGGTTAGTAAGGGTATAGGCTGGTTGGAAGCATCTCCCGGTATTGGTATGGAAGGTGACAAGGCAAGCAGTAAACCAGGCATAGGGACCGAAATCTTGGGATACGTACAGAGTATTTCCAACTGAGAGGAAATAACAGGGGCAACCGAAAATTCCGAGGGACAAAACCATGGTTTAGCAGGAGCAGAGAAGCAAACAACAGTAGAGCTCTCCAATACTGGGAAATCTTCATTGGGAGATAATATTGTCAGTGAATCAGGAATCGTCCTTGGGATCTTCAAATCAGTAGCTTGAGAAAAAGGCAGAGCCAGGGTAGTGGTGGGAGGGAAGCTAACATCAGAAGCTGAAGTCTGTATCTCAGTGACAGGGCCCTGAGAATCAACAAGCAGCAAGTATGAACTATGAAAACTCTTAATGACAGGCACCTTAGGAGTACAAGGAGTCTTTTCCGAAACTGCAATGGCCCTAACCACAGGGGTACCTAACCTGACAAAAACATGAATTGGTGTGTTTTCTAGTGCAAAATCTCTGATCACAGGACTCCTAACCGATAGTGAGGGTGTCTGGGTTTGATTAGAGAAAAAATCAGATGTATTGATAAGTGACTTAGAAACAATTACTGAGGTTCTAGATTTGCTGGACATGTGAGAAAAAATACCCTTTAAGATAGGAGTTTTCATTTCTTCCCAGAGTAACCCCATGTTTGCTGGGGCATATTTAGACACAGTACTGAGGGACTGGGTTTCAGCAAAGGCAGGACAGCTAAATAGCTCAGATTTAAACCCCAGGACTTGTAATATATGCATGGTGACCTCAGACAGTACTAAGGAAGTGACCACAGATATGCTGATCCCTGGAGAATTAGCCTGGACAGAGAAATCAGGGGGACCCCCAATCAGGATACTCCTTGTAGGAAGAGCTTCAGAATCAGAAGGAGAATCATTACCTCTCAGAGTCTCAAAACTAGTAAGACACAATTCAGCGAAAAGGGAAACAGTGTGCAAGCTTTTTACTAATCTATATGAAAAAGCGTCACTTTTGGGAGAAAACCGTGCGTCAGCAAACATTCCTGGGAACATAATATGAACCCTAGGAGGGACATACAGACTACTGTATGCTTTTAACCCTAAGCTTAAAGAGGAGGAGGACTCAGACAGTACACGGGGGTGAATCATAACTGTACTGGTCTCTGAAGTAGGTATTTGGTAAGGAATGTCTGGGAAACCAGAAATTACTGCAGACTCCATAATGTGGGAACTATGCGCTGAAGCAGGGATCACCGCTATGTG
Source organism: Ascaphus truei (assembly GCF_040206685.1). Lineage (NCBI taxonomy): Eukaryota > Metazoa > Chordata > Amphibia > Anura > Ascaphidae > Ascaphus > Ascaphus truei. Next base: position 193,671,813 of record NC_134483.1, on the reverse strand, counting down.
GGCGACAGGCTGGTTCAGCGAAACACCCGGGAGAAGGAACTCTGCGAGCAAGCTTAGGGATAAACCTGACTCCTGAATACATTTATCAGGAACCAGAACTTTAGCCAAAGTCTCCGGAGACGAAACTGCGGAAACTTGAGCTGAAGCAGGGGATTTATAGCAAAGAATATCTAGGGACTCGTACGGTTATGGGAATCCCTCAATGCAACCTCTGCTGTCTGACTTGTGGACTCATTCTCTGAGGCTAAAACAAAGGCATTAACTTGGAGGCAGCAAGAATTTACAGGGGTTAATGCAGACAATGCCTGAGAGTAAAACATAGGTAATCTTCTCTCTGTATTAGGAGAGACCAGGAATCTCTCGTCTGAAGCTAGGGGAGTGACCATGGCTGACAGAGAACAGGGATTTACCAAAGGAAACTCAGAGAGCTGCCCCACAGAGGTTAATACAGAAATAACCCTGGGAACAGAACTTAGGGATTCTTTCTCTGACGGGGAAAGCGCACAGGACTGCCTAGCAGAGTTTAAAGCTGGAAAACCCTCAAGAGCTGGAGTGACAGATTCGGAGTTAGAAATAGGGGAACAAAGGGACTTATTCTCTGATAGTAGAACCTTAGTGTTGGCTAGTGAAACATATGTATTCTCCAGGGGAACCTCACAGGACTGCTCGGCAGGGGTTAAAGCAGGAAAACCCTCAAGACCTAGAGAAAGGACTTCTGAGCTAGAAATAGGAGAACTAATGAACTTATTCTCTGATACAAGAACATTAGTGCTGGGTAGAGCAACATATGTATTCTCCAGGGGGACCTCACAGGACTGATCGGCAGGGGTTAACGAAAACATATCATTGGTGTCAGGGAACCCGGCCATACACTCAGGGCAAGGATCCGTGGTAGACCAGGGATACAGCCAAGCGGCAGCGAAGCTGGCGAGGGGAGGATCCTGTTCCTTTATGCAAATGTCCAATGTCATGGAAAGGATATGGAGTGTTTTTTGGGCATTAGCCAACATGAGGAGAGGGTCCTCTTTTGCTATATAAATGTCTAAAGACAAGGCCAGGGAAGAGAGTTCCTTTTGGGCGTCGTCCAATTCTAAAGGGTACACATTTTCCCAAGTTAAAGGGTAACCAGGAAAGCAAATACAAGCGGCCAGCGATTGTTTTAAGTCCCGGAGGCGGTAAACCTTCATCATGAGATCATTACGGCATTTGTTTTGCAAAGGGGTTAAACCTACAAACACAATCAGATCTTCAATCAGGGGTATTATCTCACATAGAAACTGGTATTCACACTGGGACTGGTTTACAGGCTGGGACAGGCTTTCAGACAGAAACTTACCAACCCTCACCACAGGGCGGTCCGAGTTTGTGCGGCCGAGCATACTGTCAGGGTTCTGCTCGCCACAAACCAGGGTCGGACCGCGAGGCTGAGGTGGGGTTGTAAAAGGACCGACCTGAGACCACGCAGGCTGATCCGGATTGCGCAGTTCGTTGTCAAACGTAGCAGGATCAGGAAAGGAGAAGACAGCGTCGTCGTTGTACAAGCCAGGGTCAGGACAGGAGACATCAGGATAAACATTGTTCAGGCAAGAGTTCGGTAACAGGTAGTCAGGAGAGCCCCGCTTCAGCTTAGGAGCGCGGGGTTGGCCTCTGCGCGAGCGACGACCATGGCCCATGGTACTGGTCACAGGAGATGGTAGGCAGACCAGAATAGCACACCGCTTTGCTGCACGGGTGCACCAGTGCTACAGCGCAAGAGTCCTGAGCGGCTGGGGAATCCTCTGTAACAGCGCAGGAACCAGGACACGGCCTCTCTAGATTAGGGAAAGAGTAGGCCCCAGGAACCAGGAAGCTGAAGATCCACAGGGAAACCTCCGCCTCAGTGCAGGAATCCAGGAGACTGAAGAACGCAGGGACGAAACATCCGCTTCAGTGCAGGAATCCAGGAGGCTGAAGGACGCAGGGACGAAACCTCTGCTTCAGCACAGGAGAACAGAAGCTGAAGGACGCAGGGGATACCTCCGTATCAGCATAGGAGAACAAGCGGCTTGAAGGAAGCTGAAGGACGCAGGGCGGAACCTGGTATCAGCATAGGAGAACAAGCGGCTTGAAGGAAGCTGAAGGACGCAGGGCGGAACCTGGTATCAGCAAAGGAGAACAAGCGAGAGCTTGTGGCAAAACAGTAGACATCCAGTTAGGACTATGCTCGGCAGGGAGCATTATGGGAAGACAGTACTTAAAGGCCAGCGGGTCAATCCCCGGAGGGGGGTGTGAAGGTACTGCTCCAATGAATGAATGCAAGTCTAGGTTGCAGTGATAGGCTGCACAGCTGCAGTAGATACCAGAGGGAGTGTGTATAGCTTTGGTGAGTGAATCCAGGCTGCAGCAAACATCAGGAGAGGTGCTCCAGGACTGCACAGTCTGCAAGGTAAGGCAACCAGTAAACTGCGGAGCGGATTCCTTACAGTGACCAGGCAAACACTAGATACAATTGGTGCACTGCTAGTGAGAGGGCAGGGTTCACAAAGGGGTGTGTCAGAGCCTGTTTCAGAAGAGGAAGGAGATGTGACGTTGTAAATGGTTGCTATAGAAACAAAAAAATCTTGTTTCATTATAATACATACAAAATGTCAGAGTGGTTTTTTTTAAAATGCTACAAGCATTTTTTCATAATACAGAACTGATATATTATTATTATTATATTATTAAGTTAAAAGTTAAGTGTTCAAAATAGATGTTAAAGGTAGTAATGGCAAAAGCCTGTTTACATGCTAAAAATAAAGTAATGGGGAAGGAGGGGCTGAAGGGTGGATACTTCAGTGAAGTACGGAAAGTCACCAAAATGCATGTGTGTGTTTATGTTGAAATAATATGTTGTTTATTTTTATGGTTAAAATACCAAAAGTACAGAGCTGGTAACAAAATGCGTAAGAAAACTGGGTATGATCATGGGGAAAATTTTGATAATTAGGCAGATTCAAGTGCTCAAATAGCTAAATCAATAAAAAAAAATGACAGGATATGAAAATACTGTCATGGAACATTAAAGGATTAAACTCTCCAATAAAGAGGAACAAGGTACTAAGACATTTAAAACAACTAAAGGCTGAGATAGCTGTCATGCAAGAAACCCATCTACATAATGAGGAAAGCAAAAAACTTAAAAGGGATTGGGTAGGAAGCTGTTCCTACTCCACAGCGGCAGTAACAAAAGGAGGGGTGGCAATCCTAGTAAATAGATTTTTGCCATTTGAACTAATAAGAACTTCTGAGGATAAAGCAGGACGATCAATACATTGCAAAATTAAAGTATACAAGACAGAACTAGACATGTACAATGTGTACGGCCCTATAGACCAAAAGCATAGAGAAAGTATTGAAGGATAAAGGAACCAATGTGATATTGAGAGAGGACTTTAATGAAGTAGGAGATACCAGGCAAGATAAGTCTTACCCAGGGAAAAAAGCAAAAAGCAGACAACCTAGGAAAAACAGTCTCAAACAGATACAAGAGACACTGGGTGTCACTGACCGCTGGAGAATGCTAAATCCGACTGAATGGCTTTATACCTTTTACGAACATGCACACAACACCCTCACAAGAATTGACTACATACTGTATCTGCCAGTGATCAACTATTATCTAATCTTACTATGAACAAAAGATTATAAAAAGATTATAAAAAATAAGATATTATAATATCAGACCATGCGCCAGTCTGGACAGACCTAGCAGTAGGATGTAAAGATCATAAAGGTAGAACGTGGAGGCTCCCATCACACATGTACAATAGTGATGAATTCAGGTCTTTCATACTAAATATATGGCTCCAGTGTAACCCTGTTTCCTCCCCCCCCCCCAATCTCACATAGGGTCTATTTTGAGGAAACTTGTGCTGGTTACTTCTTTGAGTGTGGTGCAAACCTGCTGGCAATAGGGGGCCATGGGTCTCCCTCATGGTGTTATAGGGGAATGACAGGACAGGCTTCTGGGGTCTTGTCCGAATCGTACTCACAGGTGCTGCGCCTCCATCTCTTGCAGCCCCCAGGTGTATGGGGAGAAGTCTCTGCAGGAGAATCTCTTTACCTTCTTCCCAATAGACTTCACTCTCAGTCCAGAAGTATAATAAAACACAGATCTCTTTCTTCTCTCCTTATTCAGCACAGCAGTTAGATCTCAGCTCGTAGGGTGTCCACCCTCAGGATGTCCCTGGACCTGACTCCCAGCCAAAGGGTACCAGGAGCAGTCCCAGCTCTTCCCTTACTCTCTGTTGAATAAGGGGAACAGTCTCCCACCGCTCCCCTAAGGGAGGGCACACAGCGTACAGAGCCCTGCACACTGCACTTGGGTAGACCAGCCTCTCTCATGGTAGAGGCAACTGCCTAAATACAGGAAGTACAGTGCCTTAAGTACAGATCCAGTAGGAACCACCCCTGTGCCTTTGATTGGACACAAAGCCTGATTGCACTACCTTCTCTGACTCAATGCACTGCAATGTTTTGGGAAAACCCATGATTACTTCTGGCAAACCTACCTTTACTAGGAATTGCTGCCAGGAGGAGGGCAGACATATAGCCCAAAACAGGGCTACATAGGGAACAAAATATCACCATTTGTAGAAATAGTCTTGCTAGCATTGAGAAAGCGATAATAGGACAGTGGATCAAAGAGGTCCCTCCTACATTAGAAATTATGAACAAATATCTAATACAATTAATGACCCTGGATAAAATGGAGGCGGAAAACAGTAAAGAACAAAATACAGGAAAGTTTTTCCAAAAGTGGGATCTTTTTATTGAAATGTTACCACAAAGAGATAGATGATTACCAGGGTAAACTATGTGTTAAGTAAACCCAAACAGTGCATCCAAACCCACTACATAGGCATATGTCCATAGAAAATGAAGCAATGACCAAATTACATAAAGCAGCAGTTCCTCTGTCCCAACTATTGTAACAAGTATATACAGTGAGTGAGTATCACATAAGCGTGATTGAAGAACAGCAATCTTATTGAATAAGTAGTGGTAGCCAATAACATAGCTTATTTTCATGATGCATACACATTGTGGCAGTGAGTAAGGTGAAAAAAGAAGAAATAAAGTGCGCAACTATTATAAACGTGACGTGATTAATGGTGACAATAGTGTAGATTATATTACGTGACCTTGAACAGAGCGTCTGCAGCTGCGATGGAGGGGGGGCTCAGGGACCCCCTGGAACTAGCAGATAAATACAAAAAAGACACAGCGCACAACGCTCATAGTGCATTAAAATTATATTCACATAAACAATAAATGGGTGAGTAATGTGCGTACATCAAATGCAGTAACAACAAACAGTTTCGGGATATGTTACCCAACGCCTCTGGAGACCGGAATAGGTGTCCTCACAGGGGTAGAAACGCTGATATCTCTGGTGCAGGGTCCTATTGGGGTAGATGCACAACCTCTGCTGGTCCTTGCTCCCCAGAGCACGAGTAGAACGGGAGCTGCCGGCCCATGCAGTGCTTTGGCAAAGCAAAACTAGGCATCAGCTGGGCGCTGGCACTCTCCTCCGTGTGGAACACTTTCTGGTTGATGACGTCACCGCGGGGAGTCGCCGATTTCGGCGCCGTTCAAACACAGTCAGCTCGCGCAGTAGGGTGCTAATAGAAAGGTAGAGCACTTGTCCAGAATGTCCTACGCGTTTCGAAACCAACAGGTTTCTTCATCAGGGACCTGTTGGTTTCGAAACGCGTAGGACATTCTGGACAAGTGCTCTACCTTTCTATTAGCACCCTACTGCGCGAGCTGACTGTGTTTGAACGGCGCCGAAATCGGCGACTCCCCGCGGTGACGTCATCAACCAGGAAGTGTTCCACACGGAGGAGAGTGCCAGCGCCCAGCTGATGCCTAGTTTTGCTTTGCCAAAGCACTGCATGGGCCGGCAGCTCCCGTTCAACTCGTGTTCTGGGGAGCAAGGACCAGCAGAGGTTGTGCATCTACCCCAATAGGACCCTGCACCAGAGATATCAGCGTTTCTACCCCTGTGAGGACACCTATTCTGGTCTCCAGAGGCGTTGGGTAACATATCCCGAAACTGCTTGTTGTTACTGCATTTGATGTACGCACATTACTCACCCATTTATTGTTTATGTGAATATAATTTTAATGCACTATGGGCCTCATGCAGTAAGCGTTGATAAGGGAATTTTCGGCATTTTATAGCCAAAATTGGGTTTGAGATTCAGTAAGCGCCGATAAGTGCTTGATTTCGGCAGGTTTCGGAGCCGATAATTTTGTTATGGCCAGTCGGCTGCCGATAAGCCTGTTTCGCCACTGATCGCCACATTTTTAAATCGGCTGGATTCAAGAAAAAAAATCAGCTTATCGGGGCTGATCGGCACTACGAAATTGAGGTGTTATGGCCAATTTCTCCCGCCAACTAAAGTTGGCAGTTTGGAGGGGAGAACGATCGCTAAGGCTGCCGGAACGGCACTTAGAAAAAAAAAACCTTCTGTACATCAATGGAGTCTATGGAGCGGGGACGTATAACAGTATAGTACTGTTTACGTTTCATTGCTCACAATACAAACGTCATTTGCATTACAGTGTGGGGGCATTCCCTGCATTGTGTCACAGCTGACGTGTATTATTTGCATAACATTCTACTTTTACATGTTTTCAGCATTTGCGGGTCACATTACTCATCATGTGATGATGTGTCAAGGGAAAATACTATACTCAACTCTTAAAGGAGAACCTCACATCATATCACACATTTTAATGAACTGAGCGACAATTATTTACATGATGTTACACATGTCACACATGTCACACATACACAGTATATTCATGTTCCTTTACATTACACAATGCTTGTAATGTGTCACGCATCTTTAAACGTTCATGTACATCTAAATTCTCATGTTTACATCTAGGTTTGGTCCTCCCTATTTTCATGACGTCACTTATTGGACGCGCAATCACATTGCATGTTTACATTATAACCGTTGCATTACAAGCACTTCAACCTAACTTATACACACATGTACAGTAATTCATCATTGTGACACCTTGTAAACTCATTCTATAGCAACTATCCTCCTTACAGAAATGCATGCATATGCACACGACTATTCATTGTTGTCAACATGTGACAATAACATGGCTAATTACACATGTTACACCAAACTTTTCCCACGTCAATCTCAGCCTTTTTGTCTAATTACATGACTGACTGTTGCCTTCAGAAGTGTTACATGCATTGTACATTACACTATTTATTTTCAAGCAATCTTTGTACAAAGCTTCACGTCACATCATTGGCAAATATCATCATTCCCTGCAGAATACACACAACAAATACTTCTAAGAACAACTGCACACAGCTTGCCACAGAAGTACTTTATTATGTTAATGTAACACCTTGCATTTTACTATGTCACCTGACATCATCACATACCTATTTAAAGGACGCCCATTACCTGCTCATTCACAGCTACTCATTTCAAAATGTTGCGATTGTTTAGGAGACGGAGGAACATTCTTTTCTATGACATGCTTGCTGATCAAGAGAATGATATAGGGCAAGGGAGGGACAGACCGAGGGACAGTGACAGGGACAGGCACGCGGATACGACAGGGACAGGGAGAGGGACAGGCCGAGGGAGAGGTAGAGGGACAGAAGATCAGAGGAGAAGACAGAGGAGACAAGTTGTGCCTCGTCCGCGTGTGTACAGGGAGAGAACCCTGTTAGATGGGATGAGTGAGGAGGAGATAGTAAGTCGCTATCGTTTGAGTTCAGCAGCAATCTTATCTCTTTATGAGGAGATAAGGGGAGATTTAGATTTTTTCACAGCCAGAGGTCGTGCAGTCCCTGGGCTTGTTAAAATGCTGTGCTCATTACATTATCTTGCTTCCGCGTCATACCAGACAACTGTGGGCATAGTGGGCGGGGTCTCACAATCTACATTCTCGCGGGCCTTTACCCAGTTTCTCTATGCACTCAATAGACGCGCTAGGAATTATATTCATTTTCCTACAGAGGCAACAGAGTGGCTGGAAGTGAGGACTGGCTTTTATAATATAGCAGGGATACCATGTGTGCTGGGTGCAATCGATTGCACACATGTTGCTTTGATTGCACCTAGTCAGAGTGAGCATGTGTACCGCAATCGTAAGCACTACCATTCACTCAATGTACAGGTGGTATGTGATGCCACGATGAGGATAATGCATGTGGTACCCAAATTCCCTGGTTCCAGTCACGATTCCTCTATCCTGAGGAACTCTTCAGTCTTCCATGCGTTCGAAGAGGGACATTTTGAACATGGTTGGCTGCTGGGTGAGTACACATTTACATGTTCTAACACAAAACACATTTTTATTTAGGAATGTTGGCATTGTAGAATTTGATCACTAATGTCAGCTTATGTGTGCTCCATTCATTATAGGTGACTCAGGATACGGAATTAGGCCGTGGCTCTTGACTCCGGTGCTAAACCCTCAAACTGAAGCAGAGGAGAGGTACAATGCAGCCCATATATCTACAAGATCTGTTATAGAGAGGACATTTGGCCTACTCAAGGCCAGATTTAGGTGTCTGGACAGAACTGGTGGGGCTCTTCTATACAAGCCTCAAAAAGTGTCTGATATTATCCTTGCCTGTTGCATTTTGCACAATGTTGCACTCAGGCACAATGTACAATCAGACCTAGCTGAGCCTTTGGTAGACGAGCATCCCACCCATGTAGCTGCTGAAAATGAACAAACAGCCAGTGGTGGCCAGACACGCCAGAATCTCATCAATTCATTTTTTTCTTGTAAGTAAAAACATATATGTTCCTAGTACTACTTTTATAGATTAATTATGTTATATTAACAATAATCTTTTTTTATATAACCTTCTGTTAGGACACAGATGAATATGGGTTGCACACCTTTCTTTTCTCTGCTGTGTGCACAAAGGGATGTGGCACCGGTATGTTATTGTTGCACAGGTTATATAATCCCTCTTCCATTGTACATTAGTTGTGTGTATGTGAATACAACTGGGGTAACAAAGCAGTAATATTTTAGCATTGTGTTCTTCCTTATGCAAACACAATACACATAATGGCCATAGTCATTCATTCTTCTAGTATGCTTACATACAATGTTATTGGTGCAGTGTAACATGTACATCCATATGATGTTTACACCAGCCAGCTTTACATTTGGAATGTCATTAAATATACATGGTGTTGCACATTTAACACCAAATACACACTTTGCTGTGTTGCTTACGGTACTGAAGATGGCATGTCAATGTTTGCAATTTATATATTGTTCCTTTGCATTATAGGTATATCTCCAGTATGACTGATCATGGTATGTATATTTGCTGACATCTCTCATAAGATGTGCCTACCTCAATCTTCCTATAATTATTTGAAGTAAAAACCCAAAATATTGGTTTAAAGACAAATGTAACATACATGTAGTTTCTGTATCATGTATATGCATTTAGCTACTCTTGAGGTTTCATGTGCAATGTATTAGAAAATGATTACTCCCATTTCATCACATTTTATGTATGTTTCCTTATAAATTCCATTAATGTAATATAGAGGTGTTTGGAGAAAAGGGGATAACTGTACTTATTTGTTTACTTACGGGAGCTCATTCATCACGGATGAAATTGACTGATCATAACACTCCATGCATGAATGCCTGTAATCACAACAATGCGTACTACATCTTATATTTAGCAATGTAGCTGTTTATTAATGCTAGGAATTAATAGTCAACATTAATTTACATTTGTGACATGTGTATGTATAAGTCACACGTGTGTGGATGTGTCCTACATGTACCAAGTGTAAAACTGTTAAGAGAAACCACAATATTGTCGCAAATGTTACTGTAATTTAGCATTTCTAATTTCCCAATATGACAATGTTGGTAATATTTTTGCAATGTCAATCACGTCACTTCATCATTATCATGATGATAATTATCAAGTATTCTCACAATTGTAACGTCAATCACGTGCACATTAGCATAGACACACTTTTTAAGACAACTGTTTGTGTCTGTATCAATTTGTGTAGGATCCATGTATAACACCGACAAATGATAACAGCAGCTTTATTATGGTAGCTTATATCATCATATTGACTATACTATGTATTTTTAGAACGTTTAATAAACACAGTAAACTATAGTTAGTTAGGTTAATGAAATATACACAGAAACGTACTTCATTACATGATGTTGATGTCATATTCAGAACATCATGCATTGTAGGGGACCACAACATCTGGCCAATAACATTATTTGCTACAGTCCCAAACCATTTTATCAACATACCCATGTAACAAGAGATTTTTAACAATAAATGGCTAGTTGGTTGTAAGTGTCCTTTACATTGGGAGAAGGAGTGGCTCAGTGTGTAAAGACACACACTGGCACTGAGAGTTTGAAGCAGGGGAGTCTGGTTCAATTCCCGGTGTCGGCTCCTTGTGACCTTGGGCAAGTCACTTTATCTCCCTGTGCCTCAGGCGGCAAAAAATAAATTGTAAGTTCCACGGGCCAGGGACCTCAGGCTGAAAAATGTGTCTGTAAAGCGCTGCGTACAACTAGCAGCGCTATACATGAACATGCTCATATTATTATTATTATTATTATTATTATTATTGTTACATAGTTTCGACAGTCATACGTTCCATTACACAATAGAATACACAAATGTGTTAGCAGAGTGGGAATGGTTGTTATATATAAAACACACCATGCCATAAAATGCTAGTAGTAATTAAAGAACACTCAATAAAAATTCATGAGGCACTCTTTTGCAACATCATTATGTTAATTAAGTGCTTATGCAATATAGGCATAAGGGTATCACATTTTTAATTGTTTGTTAATAAGCGCTGCAAGCAATATAAAATTAGTTCCATATGTAGTATAGTAGTCGGTGGCTCCTCCTCACAATCATCTCATATAAAGGTAGACTCTTCTGAAATCATACATTGATCCGATTGTATCTTCCCCGACATCTCTGAAATACAGCAAACACATGATGGTCAAAGATGGCACCTTACTATATATGTATCCGTGACAACGCGTTACACAGCTCTATATGATTGTGTACATACACACGTCACTCACTTATATGTTAGAACTACAAGTGTACATCAGTATGTAATTTTTCTTTAAATTTGTAGCAGGCATAACTATGTATATGAAGTGAACGTTGCCTGTATACTGAAAAATCTGCGCGCACATCTTAGTGTGCGCACGCACTTCACGTTTGGGTCGACTAACTGTTAGTGCATGCGCAAAGCAATGCGTACGTTGTGCGTTCAATACATGTTGAAAATACCAGTAAACATAAAATATTTATTTCAAATACAATGAAGACGAAACTACATTCGTTCTGAACGAGTACATCTGTATTCTTTAGAAACAGACGTGTTTGGACAGAAAGCACGGCCGATAACAAAATGCGCAAATGCAATACGTGTGACGTCATGTTAAGCCAGCGTGAAACG